>NC_135312.1:121973220-122175720 GCF_048772815.1 Callospermophilus lateralis
AACTACTTGCAACCAACAATTCATTCAAGATGCTGTAGCTTAGGCTGGGAACTCTACTTCTGGATTTCTCTTACTCTGATTTTCCCTTATCCTTTGACTCTGCATTTTCTTTGCTTTTATTTAAAATGAGTCATACTCTGAGCAGGAAATATAAGTGTTTATGGCTTCTAGTAAAGCCCCCTTTAGGCTACATCTCTGAAATATCTGATAGTGTGTTTTATTCAGGAAGTCATATTAAAAATCTTTACAGAGTTTTGTATTATGTCCCTCAATGAGTGTTTTACTATAATTAATTTCAGTTTGGTGTCCAAAGGGGCTAGTTAACAAAGCTAGCTGTCAAAGTCACTGATATCCTAAAATGCATCACCATCCTAGCATGACTCTTGGAGCAACCCTGGTGCCCTGGATCTGTGATGGAATGTTCAATCTCCAGCTAACCTGGAACCATCAGCAGTGCTCATGTTTTCTAAATCAGATATACATCTTCTGATCATCTTGCAACTCATTAGCACCTACAGCAAAGCATAATAGTGCACCATTGAGACCCTAGTTTGAAACTAAAATTTGGATAAGAAATTATAAATGATACGAAAATTATGAACACATACAGTACCTTAAAAAGAAGATCAGAACATAACAGTCAAGTTTAGACTACTATTCTTGGAAGAAAAGTGAAATATAAAAATTTTAGATTTTGATGAAAACAAGACAAGTTTCCACCTTTCATTGAATAACATCGATTCTTAGTAATTTGATATTGATTTGTAAAAGGAAAACAAATTCAACAACACAAGATTGAGTTTTTTAGGTAAATGTTAATTTTAGAATACCAATATCAAAATGGCAAGGTTATTGTTTTCCCCTTTTTGTGCTTTGCCGAATTTGTGGACTGGTCTCCGTAAGAATCAGACAGATTACAAATTCACCATAGCCTTTTGGCATGTGGTACATGATGGGTTTTGTTGTTGTTGGTGGTGGTGGTGGTTGTATGTTTAAAAAATATTTCTGATGTAATCTGTCTTCTTTTTCTGACTGTCTCTGAGGTATTGAATTTGAGAGAACATTAGGTCAGGCCTAAGAAGCATTTTTCATTTGTTTTTTTTTAAATTATTATTTTGTGCTGCTTACTCTTGAACTTGTATTCCTTTTAAATTCCAGTCATTATTTTTAAAACAGTAGAATTAAGGGACAAATTCACAGAAATAAGGGCATGTTTATAGCTGCCACTCTAGATGATGAAGTTTCTTAGTGCCTTATCTCCAGGTGCTATTTCTGTTTCTCTGAAGCAGACAATTTTGCTTCTCTTAACCTTTGGTGCATCTCACTCCATGATTTAGATTCAAAACCTATCAACCAGTTCCACAATGAACCGTGACTTAATGTGGCTACCAGGTCATAAGTGCTTTGAACTGGAGATCAGGTATATGGGAGTTTTGGTTTTTTCCTACATAAAACTTAGAGGGGGCCAGAAACATACCTCTTGATTTTTAGACTTAGTCTCACATTTATAAAATACGATACGGTGTGTTTTTGAGGTTGTAGAGTATAATTTTTTGATTATGCTGGGAAAATGACTCCAATATATGAAGTGGTTTCTACACACATCAGTCATCTTCATGTAAATGCATAGTTTCCTATGTTTCTGTCAGAATGTTCTAGTATCCCAAATGGAATTGGTTTCTTTATTTAGTATTAACCTCTTTACCTTTGTATTATGCCTACTTGTTTTGCTACTTTAAATGCAGTTGTTCCTATCTCCTCTGATTTCTTTTACATTTCAATCATATTTTTTGTTCTTATCTCCAGTTCTTTGCTGTATAGTCCTGAATTCTGTGTTCTGATATAAACAAGGTAGAGTTATTATATTGAGGATTATAATTTTAGATATAGAAGAGATAATGATAGTGAGAAAAAGAAGAACAACAGCAATAGTCTACTCTGCTTTATCCTTTCAATATATTACAGGAGTCTCATTGACCCTCATCAAACTGGTCTATGATGCTATTATTTTCTCCATTTCATAAATCAATCTGAGACATGGAAAACACTTAAGTCATTTGTGCAACGTTACAATGCTCTTCAACTGGAAAGGGAACATGGAAAGCCACACATTTTTGACTACCAATCCAGTGATCTTAATGACCCACTGTGTGTCTCCTTCAATGAAGGAGAAAACAGAACCAGATGAAACATATGTCTCCTGTCATGTAACTTAATGCAGAGCAAAGCAAGGACGTGGGTCCAGGACCATCTGTTCACTCTTTCTTTCATGCTTGATTTCGCCAGCATCTGGTCTTATAGTAGGTGATGACTAAATGAGTCATGCCAAGGACAAGCTGGGGATGTTACCCAAGAAGGCAGAAAGTAGGAATCAGCCTTCTAGTTTAAAGGCGATTGATTGGTGCCAGAGGAAACCCTGAGACATCTGTTTTCATTCTAGAACCATGACTTTAGCCAAAACCTAGACAGGGTTTGCTGCCTAAGAACCTAGCCCTGGGGTATTCCACCAAGTGACCTGAATCTCTTGGGACCACATGAGCAGAATTTTGGATCATCATATTATTCTCTTATGGTTTAAAAGAGAGTGGAAATGTGGAAATGTCAGATCTGTGTTTGGAGTTGGTGCGTTAGCAGTCAGAGGAAAAAGTACATTGCTGTTAAAATATTCAAACAGCCAGAAAGACAAACAACAGAAGCCCTCAAAAAGGGTCAACTTCTGTCCTAGGAATTTCCTCTCAGAGGGATGGAGATAGGTGGAAGTGTTGTAAATGTACAGTATGGGTTTCATTCAGTGCTCTTTCATTTAGCAAATCTATAGTAAGAACTGTGGCAAGTTCTTGGTGAAATTTTAAAAATGGCAACAGAGTTACTAATAGAATGCATTTGATGTTACTAATAGAATGTTTAATGAAAAGAATCATTATTTATTGAACATCTGTTGGCATGCAAGGAATACATTAGGTACCTTTAATGCATCATTTTATTATTTAATTCATATAGCATTATCACCTCTATTTTATAACAACTTGTCTAAGATCCTACAGCTGGTGAATTTACAAGTAAGTTTGGTGCTCAAATTTAGTATGATTCCAGAGCCTTTTCTGTTTTTATTTTACTATCTCATAGGAAGCTCACAACCTAATACAATCTTTACTTCTTTCTACAGTTTTCATTCCAGCCTCTGGAGAATTTAGGAGTCTCCATCTCTTAATGCTTTCTCTTAAAATTCAATTTTATGTGCCTACAACATAGTAAAGCTTCAATAATCATTGTTGGAATTTTGATTCACGATAATGACTTCCTTACATGTTTATAGATGCTATACGTAAACCTAGTACTGAGAGTTTATTTCTGGGTAGAATCTATCTAAATTACTAAACATGATGCAGTGTAAGCAGTAGAGTATATCGGAGACAAGAAACTTCCAAAGCAGTAGTGATTGATAGACTGTGATCTTAAGAAGCTGGAAGCTTCACTTAGAATACACTGGATTTCAGTATAGGCCACTTTACCTTCAGCTCATCCTTACAAATGCTCCATTATTTCTTTTGTAACCTCTACATGTAACCTCCGCCCCAATTAGGCACACTTTTATATCATTTTATCAGGATGGACTTGATAAAAAACTTTATAAAATACAGACGTGCAAGCATTTATTCATACCAAAGAGAATTTATCTTATTTTCAGTTACTACTTCTGCCCCTTTATAATAGTGCTTTGACCAAGAAAATGACTCCAATGACCCTAAATGCATATGTAGTTTATATTTTATACAGATATATGAGAAAAGCTAGGAAGAAAAAGAATGTTCAACTGTTTATTTAAAACTAATTCCCTATTTTGCGGGGTAATAATATAGGTACGTAAGTATGCAAGGACATATATGTCATTGTGTGTCTAGATGGATATATGTGTGTGTACCTGTATTGTTTTAGTATCATTTGGCTTTCTCAAAAACCATGAATACTCAATTGTGATTACTGTCAAACATTTATACTCCAAGGAGGTAAGACCAAATTTATGAGTTTTAAAGTTGTTTCTGGTGTTTTGCTTAATTCAACCTTCCTAATCACACAGGAGTTCAAGTTTACTGTTTCTAAAAGTAAAATAGCCCTATGGAACTTTGGATAGGGCAGAGGGGAGTGTGGGGAGGGGAGTGTGGCAGAGGGTTAGGAAAGATGGTGGAATGAGGTGGACATCATTACCCTAGGCACATATATGATTGCACAAATGATGTGACTCTACATCACGTACAACCAGAGAAATGAAAATGTGTGCTCCATCTGTATACAGTGAATCAACTTCATTCTACTGTCACGAATAACTAAATAGAACAAATTAAGTAAAAATAAAAATAAAAGAGCAACAGCACCAAAAACAAAAACAACAACCCCAACAGACATTTGACTGAATTTCCCAAGGATATCATCTTAACTTGGGAGCTAGGATGGGTGAAAAGGGGAGGCCCACAGGCTATGATATACAGTCCTCTATGCAAAGTTCCCAGGGAGCAACAGAGGTGACACTGTCAGTCCCATCTTGCAGGTTGGGGGTCGGGGAAGGCAAGGTGCTTTGCAGTAGATCAGAATCCACTGGTTCCTGAATTCCAGTAAGCAGGTCTGAATCCTCTCGGTGATCTGAGAACAACCAGCCATAGATTGACAATAGGGTTTTCCATGAAGGATTTTTAAAATGATATTAAACATCTCCAGTCCTTTAATTATCCATCACTATTTTTCTTGCACAAAAATAAAAATTATGTAATTCTTCTTTAATCATCAGATCTGATCTTTAACATATGAATATGAAGAATATTTGTATAGTGTATCTTTTTAATTAAATATTTTATTTGTACTTTTTAGGTATACATGACAGTAAAGTGTATTTTGACATATTATACATACATGGGGTATAACTTACTCTAATTAGGATTCCATTCTTGAGGTTGTACATGATGTGGAGTTTCACTGATCATGTATTTATGTATGAACGTAGGAAAGGTATGTTTGATTCATTCTACTGACTTTCCTCTTTCTATAAAAATTTCCCTTAATTCCTCTTTGTCTAATCCACTGAACTTCAATCCTCTATTCCTTCTTGTTGTGTGTTAGCATCCACATATCAGAGAGAACCTCCAGCCTTTGTTTTTTAGGGATTGGCTTATTGCAGTTAGCATAATAGTCTCCAGTTCTATTTACTTACTGACAAATGCCATGATTTCATTCTCTTTTATGGCTGAGTAATATTCCATTGTGTGCATATACCATGTTTCTTTATCTATTCATCTGTTGAAGGGCACCTAGGTTGGTTCCATAACTTAGCTACTGTGAATTTTTTGTGTTGTTATAAACATTGATATGGCGGCATCACTGTAGTATGTTGATTTTAAGGCCTTTGGGTATAAGCTGAGGAGTCAGATAATTGGGTCAAATTCTGATTCCATTCCAAGTTTTCTGAGGAATCTCTATACTGTTTTCCAGAGTAGTTGTGCCAATTTGCAGTCTCACCAGTAATGTCTAAGTGTACCTTTTCCCCTACATCCTTGCCAACATTTATTATTACTTGTGTTCTTGATAATTGATAATCTTTTCTTATTAATATATATTTGAACTTTAGATATAATTTAAAAATTTACATTCAATCACCTTAATAGACATGTCTTGTGTGTATAATTTTATTCTCTTTCATTAATCTTCCAATTACCTTTTCTTGAGTTACCATAAACTAAGATTATTTCAGGTATTTCTGATGATCCCCAAAACACTGCTACGTGTGTCTAAATCTTTTATATATTAAGTAATATCAGAAGAAATTGTCAGCCAATAGACCCTTTTTAGGAGAGAGTATCATATCTGTGATTAATTATATAGCAGAGTAGTAGTATACTTTATTGGATGTGTCAATAGAAAGGTGAGTAATGAGAATGATATGCAAATAGCTAACTTAATCGATTCTTTTTTCGTAGAAAATTAAAAATGTATACCCTAATCCCTGGAAGCAATGCATCAGAACACTATATTTTTCTCTTTGGAAGCAAACAGGCAGGGAAACATGAGAATTAATAGCAAACACTCACTCAGCAGAGGTCTAGATGCACATAGCTTGGAATGTCCCTCCACTGGCTTTTGGCATGATTCTAACGAAAGTGACAGGAAGCTCCTGCATGAAGCTCTGTAAGGCAGCTCTGACATGGCCTGGCCCCTCACAGAAATGTAGGAAGGGACAACGACACTTTTTCTGAGGTTTGAAATGTATTAAGCATTTTGAGTGTTTTATCTTACTTAATCTTCTAATAACCTTAATCTTCCTCTAACCTGGGAGATGATATTTTTCCTGTTTTACTAATAAGCTGATAGAGGAAAATCAGTTTGACTTTTCAGGGTCACGTAGCTGGAACAGGATGGAGAATGGAGATTTTTAGAGGACAAGAGTTCTTGATATCAAATTCCCAGAGAATATCTATTTTATTTAGAATCTTAGGCATGAAGCTATTTTAGAGACCCAAAGGGTTCTTCAAAAACTGACCCTTCAACAACTTCTTGGTCCCATTAGTAACAGGGAACTCAAACTCAGGACTGTCCCTAACCCTCGGCCCTATCATCAGATAGGTCTAGTATAGGAACATATTCGTATGTTTTCCTGAATTTCATCTCCTTGCCATGGTTCGGGCTCTTCATGGAGTTAAGTAGAATAAGTCTCCCTTTTTCTTTGGCACAGTTAAAAGCTGCTCTTTCCTCCAACTTTAAACCTTTTCTTCTTTCTTCTCAGGAAGGAAGGAGGTTGTAGACAGAGGACATAATAACAGATCGAGTTTGAGTGCTCACTAGGTTATCTTGGCATGCTGTCTGCTGAGGGAAGTGGTACTGACTTCTCTCCCAGCATGGTTCTGAGCAGTTAGTACATGCAAAGAGGTTCCAACCACTGCCCTGCATTAGAGGAAAACACTGTAAATATTGTTCCCCTTGGTTCTTGATTTGCCCTTGCCGATTCTGTCAGCCATTCCTTAATCTCCTGCTTAGTTTGTTGAAGAAATCCTTTAATAAATTGTGACAACCACAGTCTTTAAACATGGTCGGTGCAGAAGGGATTTATTAAATGCTTGATCTGGATATATCATTTCTATCAACCAAGGAATGGATTCTTACCTGAAACTTAAAGCCCAGCTTTGGTATCCTACTTGGTATAGAAGGCAGCAGATCCCAGCAAGAGGCATATGAAAAGCAGCTTGTTTGGTTGAAGGATATCAACAGAGTTGGGAAAAAATAAAATTTGTTCTGACAATAAACTTTACAAATATACTATCAAAATCACTACAGAAATGTAAAAGGGTAACCCAAGGGATCAGTTGCTTTTAGAATTATTGATTTTGTTTGTTGCAATACACCCAAAACTGTCCACAAAAGTAGATTCAAGTGAGATTATTATTCTGAGCTGGACTGTGAGAAAGGGACTTTTTGATGAAACACAGAAGTAGGGAATTTGCTTATGAAACTGATTATGTTTCTTTAAGTAGCTATGTTAAACACTCTTGGGGACAAAATTGCTTAAAATTCCCAAGGCTCTCACATGAATCACTTTATAATGACTGTTAAAATCCCATAGCTTTATCATGAAACTAGAGAAGAATGCAAAACATGCAAATATAGGATTAAGACAGTAAAGAAATAGAATGTGTGATTTGGGGACATGGCTATGCCCTTTTCTGGGTTCTTCTAGAAATTAGCAGAAAGTTGATTCCTTATCAGTGAAATGTATATTTTTCCCAGGAATTCCTGTGAAGGTCACAAGAGTTATAATGTGAAATGTTTACAGTGGTGTCTGACACAGTACTTGATAAATGTTAGTTATTTTTATTTTTTTTCTTTATTAATAGAGGAGCTTATCTACTCCCAGTCTTTTATTTTCAGGACAGGATCAGATATCCTAGTCATAGACTATCTGAAATGGTATCTGATATAAGCGAGGTGTTCACCATACACCTATTATTTATATTATCATCATCAATGTTATTATTTTTCATTTCATTCAACTAGACTTTCATTTATAACATAAATGGCCCTGCAGTTATATATTCTGCATTCTTCATTATGTTCCTAATCCATTTCGTGAAACTGCAGCTATGACTATGGAAACCAATTAGCACGTTCATAGTTTGCATTATTCAAAAGATGTTGGAGTCCTCAGATTGCAAATTGGTTTTGAGTTCCCAGACACTGAAGGGACAACACATGCTTAGAGTACACTTCAATAGCTCCTTAATTTGGATAGAAAAATCCCTCCTCTTTAAAATGCAAATCACACAAAGTTAATATCTATATACAAAGACCTACCTGCTTAAGAAGTTTGAGAGCTAATATAGCTTTGAACATAATTTGCAAGAATGATTAGACCCAAGGAATTTTATTTGAAAATTTTGTATTAGATTCTTCTGTATTTGCCAAAGTTTTCTTATCATTATTACTGTGTTCTGTGGCTCTGGGCACATTTATGACTGATGTTTTTAAACAATGTTATTTATAACACCATATCATTTAAGTTATTGATATATATATATTCTTCCAGTAAAGGAATTCTAGGGTCAAATATATCTGAAAATTAAAAATCCTATATTTAAAAGAAAATGAAAAAAAAAGAAGTGAGTTTTCTTTCTGTAGGACTTCTTATACCCTTCATCAGCCTTTCAAGGCCCTTTAGGACTCTCAAAGGACCTCTGTCACTGGCAAGCCCCCCCCCCCTTCTTTTTTTTTTTCTTTTAAAATTTTGGTCCTGGGGTTGAACTTGGGGGCACTTAACCACTGAGCCACATCCCCATCCCTTTTTTCGTATTTTGTTTAGAGACAGGGTCTCACTGAGTTGTTTAGGGTCTGCTTAGGATTGCTGAGGCTGGCATTGAACTTGCTATCCTCCTGCCTCAGCCTCCTGACCACAGGAATTACAGATGTGCACCACTGCACCTGGTTTAGCCCTCCTTAAATTAAATACAAGATGCTTTCTTCACAGAACAACTATGAATAGCTTAATAGATGCTGTCTTCCAAGAAACACAGTTTGTTTTCTAAACAATGCAGTTTAGAAAATCCTGATTTAAAACCACAGAAACAGTAAAGCATTTTCCAGAGAAATAGATGAATGAATGTTTTCGTGTATTTATCCACTTTCTTCTACCATAAATATATTGTTGAACACACACACTCCTGTCAGCAGGTGTGGGGTCTACACCCAAAAGAACACACTCTCATATCCCCGCCTTCTGCACATCGTGTCCCCTCCACACGTCCCATCCACCATCAATGACAGTCCCATGTCTCTCTAGACTCATCCCTCTGGACTACATAGACAACATTTTGTGGAGTTTGTACAAAATGTAAGGGGAAGGAATTGCAAAATGCCAAGCATCTCTTTGTTCACTGGCAGATTTTTTAAGCTTAGCTAAATAAACACACATGTACTTTCACAATTGCATACTTTAAGGACTCCAACTTGAACTTCACTCTTCTGAGAGCTCTTCCTTTGACTACTTTTCCTTTCTTGGTTAAATAAAGAACTATCAGATATTCTAAGTGTAACTCTAGTCAGAAATTTTAGCATCATTTTCAACTTATCCTTCCTAAAATTCTTGTCTGGTTATGTTTTCTATTTCCTTCTTGAAATTTCATCTTCCCTCTTCCTCTTGCCCACACTGGCCTCCAGCCTCCACAATGAGTGTGAATATGCAAACTCTTCAGCCAAGGTGCAGAAGTTTCCCTTGCAGAGCCAAGTGGGGGTCTGCTTTTTCTGTCTCATCTTCAGCCACACACATTGCCCTTGACACTGGCCACCGTCTCCGCCCTTTGATAGTGGCTATGGCTATTTAACATCAAGTGTGGAGTCAAGAGTTTCTGTATTTCTCTGGAATTCTCTCTTGTGTTCTTTGAGCTCAGTTTTCAACTTCAGCCAATAATAGACCACAGCATTGTATGTGCAGATGATCCACCAAAGTTTTTTCCCTACCCAGATGTCCATTTTGTTTTTTCACCATTTTTTTGTACCCCTTGCCCAAGCAATAGGTCTTATCCATCTAGAAAACTCTGATGTTCTCCAACTTTACTCTTACTAAAAACAAGAGGTAAGAGCCTCCCAGCATGTCAGTGAAAATGTCTAGCTATCATCCCTTCTCCATGGCTCCTTGATTTCCTGTGATCAGTTGACTCACAGGAGTATCTTATGCTTTTGAGTAGATGCTGGAAGGAGGTCAGAGCTCCTCATCCTGCTCTGGTTAATAGAGGCTTAATGATCACAATGAGGTCACATGTTTAACTGTGTTTCCTTTGCTTTTCTGTTTATAAATTGTCAGTTCTATTTACTATATAAGTGAGAGGTACTGGAGGTGTTGCTCAGAGGGCATATAGAAAGTGACCTGCCACTTGACACAGTGTCTTCCCCGGGACAGCTTGCTCTAGCCCATGGAATCCCAATTTTATTCATTAAATGTAATTCACAGGTGCCTGTTCTAAGCCATACTATTGCACGCTCCTAGTAAAACTGTGGCTAGGAAAGGTTATCTGTGATTAGGCTTCAGTAAAATAAAGGGAGAAGTCAAAGGAGAAGAATACTATTTTATTCATGGAAGATAGGAGAACAAAAAACACATGAAAAAAAATAAGATAAATAAGATGCTAAGAAAGCAGAAGAGAAGGATAAGATCAATGAGAAAATGCCAAAAAGGTTCAGAATAAGAGAAAAGGGAGAATAGGCAAGTTTATTTTATTTTATTTCAATACAATTAGCATCAATATAATCAGATTGTTTTTCTCAATGATGTGCTACAGTGGGGGATGGTTCCTTTGGGGGTGATCCACTGGATTCTCTAATCAATGTACTTAAAAGCTTATTAAATTTGCATAGAAAATGTGAAGTAATTAAGGGTGCTTCTTTATAACATTATGTTGCACTGATGCTTTTATTACATTCTGGGACAGCTTTATTGCATAGAAAAAAAAAGCTTTTAAAATTAACCCAAATCATTGAATGTAGGTTTAATTGGTCCTGACCTAAATGTTATGTTACTGGGCATTCATTACTTTGTATAAGAAAAGCAAAAGATTAACTTTTTGCAGATAAATAGTGAATGTTATCTCTAACATTGATACATGTAAATTAGAAAGTAAACAAGCAGTCCTTCAGAGCTTAACATAAATGTTGACCAATAAAAACAAATTCAAACTATCCTAATAAGCACGTTCTAATCCTTGTGTGCTCATGGAAGACCAGTGCAGAGAACTTGAATTTTATTTTATTTCTTCTCCCCCAGTATTTTTCGGAGGCAGTCTTTCTTAGAGAAAGCTGGCTTGAAAGTTTCCAATCTAAACTTAGAAATGGTGTTGAGTAGAAATTATTTTCTCTTATATAGAATCAAATGGAAGATTTTCCAGAGTCTCACACAATAAATAGGAGAGATGGTCTCTGAGGGATCTTGAGTTTGCTCGTTTGTTGGGCAAACATCCAACTAACACAAAATTTCTCAACTCTTGAGACTTGCCTCTTACACCTGTAAAAAAGGATTGATCCTCTGCTCAAGTGGAGAGGCCTCTAAATCATGGAGGATGAACCTGACATTGAAGGAAGTCACAGCTCCCTTGCCATCACCGGGAGTTAATGACCTTGCTTAAATTTCCCAATCCGTCTAGTAATGATATGAATACTGCTGAGATAAGCATAATTTATAGGTTCATACGCAATATTAAAAGGATCCCCTTAACTTTAATAGAAAAAAGAAACATTTTTTTTCTCCCTCCTCTTTCTTTCATTCCATCTCTCCTTTCCCAGAATCCCCATGAGTCCTTGAATCAAGTGCTAGTCAACTGATGTTATCATTTCCTGCCAAGTTCATTTGAAAAATATCTGAGACAATATTAGATATATGAAGCTCCAGGGAAGGAAAATGGTAAAATTACATAGAATTGGTTTTATAATATTTGTTATAAAATTGTATTATTTTTCTCAAAGATTGTCTTTGTAATATCTTTAAATTCCTTGAGTCCCTAAATACTATTTATAGATATGAACTGATGTAGCAAAATATTCTTTGAGTTTCAGGGCTAAAATGAATAACAAATGGGAATATTTATCTTTTCTGGAGAATGTTTTCCCTTTTTCATATATCATAGGTCCATTCTTCAAAGAGAATTTTTACGGACTTTCTACCTAATAACTTTTCCATAGGGAGATAGAGCTAGAAACCAGGGCTAATGAGTTTCTAAGTGGTAAGGAGGGAGTCCTTCTGAAATTGATTTTAGGCATAGGATGCTGGGTACCCATGAAACTGGAAGAGAAGTTAAAAGGAGAGAACAAGTAACATTTCATCATAGCTCATGAATACTCATTCCAGGAAAAGGTCCTACATATTCATAATCAGCACATGAAACTGAGGTTCCATTGCAGACAAAGTCACATCACTCCAAAGAATTGTGGTCCTCATTTTGCCACTGACTAGACACAGCAACTTCAGAACATAGATTTTTGTGCTTTAGTTTTATCCTCTCTAAAATGAAGAATTCCAATTAGATGAGCTCCTGATCCCTAGTGTTAGTTTCCTGAGGATTGTCTCCCTGTATGACTTAGTGTAGGGAACAGCAGGGACAGGGTGTGCAGAAAGTAATGTTTGCATTGCTTGGAGTTCCTGATTATTAATGATACAAGGAAAAGGTTTAATCTATATTAGATAACTTCTGTGTTCCTGGAAGATAACCCTTCAGGATCAGAACTAAAGAAGCCTATAGAAACAGGCACACATGGGAGTTCTCTGGTATCTTACCATTATCTGTAACTGGGAACAAGAATAGCATGTGCTTTGTAAGGTTGATTTGAGATGTTTTAAAAAGAATACATGAGATTCAATTGAAATAGTGCATGGTACATAGCCCCCAATATATACTGATCACTGTTACCACTCTCAGCGTCAACCCAGATATGTCATAACACTGAGCCCTGAAGAGCTTCTTCTCTTTGAAAATGTGTATCCAAAAACTCCCAAATTGGTTTTGGTCATAGACTCCCTCCCACCTACATGCCCAGCCTTTTTCAGTGAGTGATTAGGGCCAGTCTCATTGGGAGGATGACATTTGAGCATTTTTCTCAAAGAGAAAATAACCACCACGCAGATATTGGTTGGGAGTGGTGGTGATGGTGTTGGTTGGTGGGGGGGTGTTGAAGAATCAGAAGCATAGTTAATGCTAAGCCCCTAAAGAAGGAGTTTTCTTGGTTCATCCAAGGAATACTATTGTTCCATGAGACAAGAGTTGAATCAATAGAGTGAGAAGGAGAGTTAAATAAATGAGGCCAAAGAGGTAACAAAGTCAAGTTGGTTCAGGGATGAAATCCATCTGACACCTTCATCCTTTACACTGGCTAAAGCTGAGAGCCCTAGAAAGGTTCTGAACAGAGAAGTGGCATGATCTGATTTATGCTCTGACTTATGTCGTGAATGTACCAACTGTAGGGAGGACAAGAGTAGAAGCAGAAAAAACAGGTGGGAAACTCCATCCTAATGCAGTGAGGGGTGCTGATGGCTTGAACCAGGGAGGTGATTTAGAGGTGGTGAGGCAGAGTCCCATTCTGGATTCATTTTGAAAAAAAGGACAGACAGAAATTGATGATAGCATGGATGTTTAATATGAAAGAGAAAAATGAAACAGAAACGAATCTAAGAAGTTAGGTTAGATTTGGGGGAAGAACAGAGCTAATGCTGAGCATGGGAGGCTGCAGAGAAACTCTTTTTAAGAGAAAAATTGGAAATTCAGTTAAACGTTATCAAGTTTAGATGAGTTCAGTTTTTAAGAACAAACGAATGAAGAAAATATTGAAGCAACTCTTTGAAGCCTAGAAAAGTATTTTAAATTATTATCAAGAGAAGTACATTTCTGAATAAGCAAATAGAGAAAAATCATCATGAAAAAGTTTTAAAATCCATTCGTGAAAGAATATTTTAGAAGGTGTACAGTGTTCCCAGGAAAGTCCTTCAACACGTCAGTCTACTCAATTACAGGATGGAGAAGAAAGTACATCATGAAGGTAAAAACATAATGGTTTATATTTAAACACATTGAAAATAAGAAATAGCCATTTGACACTGCAGAAAACTTGATCAGCAAGGCAGAAGATGAACCCAAGTAGGATTCAAAATAGCCATATGCTTGTATTCCCTCATGTCTGCTGCTTCCAAAAAGGAAGTACCTTTCTCCAAAGGTACGACCAGGAAAATAAGTTTACTGAGTGTGTGCACAGTGTTGTTTTTTTTTTTTTTAAGTTGCAAAGTATCTTATAAGGAATGTAATATAATTATACCCATTTTATAGATGAGAAAAATTGACTTGGGATTGTTAAGTTATCTAACTCTACATTGTTGGTACATTCCAGTGAAAATGAAAAAAGAAAAATAAAGGATGAGAGAATAATTTATGAGCAGGGCAATTTATAAGACTGCAATAAAAATAAGCTTATTTGGAGTAAGATGGTCTCTGTTTAGTAATCAAAGTTATATTAAGATAAAATTTTCCAGATATTTATAAATGTAATTCATGGGAATTCTCAGTGAAGCAAAAGTAATAAATAATGGGCAATTTTAAGTTCTGTTCTGCTAAATTTTCAAGTTTGAGGTTTTCAAATATTTGGACTGAATGTTTGTGCCCTTCCAAATTCATATGGCCCCAACCCCCAATGTGCTGGTATTTGAAGATGGGCCCTTTGGAGTTGGCAAGAGATGAGTTGGTGAGGATAGGACCTTGCTCCTGGGATCTGGACTTTTGTAAGAACAGAAGGCTGAGTGTTTGTTCTCTTTCCCTCCTGGGAGGACACAACTAGAATAGAGCCATCTACAAGCCAGAAGGAGTCCTTACCAGAACCCAGCTATCCCTGTACCCTGATCTCAGACTTCCAGCCCCTTAGAATTGTGAGAGTAAATTTCAGTTGGTTGAGCCCCGCACTCTGTGATACTTTGTTACGGCAACCCAAGCCAACTAAAACCAAGAGTTCCTACATTCTTGATGTAATTTTTTGAATAGACTTTTATGCCCAAAATCTGATTATATCAACAATGTTTTCTTGTTTTTACCAGTAAGAATCAAAAGACAAAGGGTCACAGCATTGCTGTAGGTATGTGCCAAACCCCAGGTGCGGGACTCTGTTCTGCAGAATGGGGTTTATTAAAGTTCTCAAGGGTAAGACCTTCTACAAGAGATAGCCAGTGAAATACAAAAGGTGAAGCTGAAGGCTATGCCTGGAAATGTGTCATACTGCAGGATAAAAATAAAAACAGCACATCCCAATACAGGATGATGGTTTGTGTGACAGACATAGCTGTCCTTTGTCAGCTTCCCCATGCCTTTGTCAATGGGGTTATGAGAGTCTGTGCAGCTCATGCCCATGAACTCCCAGAGGATATAGTAAAGGCATTTTGTATTTGGATGCAGTCCTTGCCAAAAACACCCTGGAAATCAAGTTTTTGAGGCTGTGGAGAAAGTTTTGAATGAAAGCTTGACTATTCCTTCCAGAACTTAATGCTTCCCCAGTTTTGATTCAGAAAGCAAAGAATGCAATGGGAAGTAGTTTGGAAGCACATTATAGACCAGAAAATTCCAGATTATGTGAATAATATAATGGAAGAAGATGAAGATGCTCAAAAGACACAATTATCTCAGTGCCTAAAGAATAACTAAACTCCAAACATGGAGGAGAGACACATAGGAAAGGTCGTGCTGCTGTGTGAGAACACAGTCTAAGAGAACAAACGTAAGGAAGAAATTTAAAAGAAGAGATCAGCCCATCCCAAAATGTCTCTTGCCTGTAAGGAAGATCAACTAGTTTAACACAAGGCAAGTTTTCTCACAGTTTAGGAACAGGTTGTTGATAGATTTTATGAAGATTTTAAAATTAAAAAAAAATTATTGACCAAGCAACTAATAAATAAGTTACCACCACTTTGAGTTTTGGTCTTCAGAAATAAGTGTTAAAAGATTGGGTGTGGCCATGTGACTGTTTCCATTCTTGGATAAGGCCTAGCACTTCAGATGACTCTGTTTTTACAAAATAGACTGGGTGATGCTAAAAGTTACTCTTGACTCTTACATTCTCTGATTTTCACCAAACCTAATAACTGAATTCCAAGGAATCTATCTCAGAATAATAGAAAAAAGGAGCGGCTAGCACATCCAGGGTTATCTAAAACCAGCAAATCTTTTATTAGGAACACGTTTCATTATGCTTCTTGAAAATTTACAGAAGGATACATAGCAATCCCTTTTGAATTGAAAATTTTAATCCCATGACTTTCAAGTTTTATATCTTTCTACTTCCTGTTATAACCTCAGTCTGCCAAATACCCAAAACATATTTTTTCTTATACTGATTCTTTCTTATAGATAGGATGAAGACCTTTGAGTTATAATAGATATATCCACTAATAATCAGAATTCTTGGAATAATGTCTTAAAAGTGAGAAATTCAGAAAAAGAAGTAGGCAACTTTGCTGGGTACTTGAAGTTGAAAAACTAGTACAAGATGATTTATTTTTGCTGATCTTCAGAATTTATTTAACATGAATAAAAGCAATATAGTTTTTCTATGGCAGAAATATTGAACTTCTCTTTAATTACTTTTCTTCCTTTTAGGGGAAAAAAAACACCTTCTGTAAGAATCTTTATTGTTCAGTATAGACTGCTTGACCTATGAATCAGTCACATTTTGACCTCTAAAATAATTACTAGGTGATTTGGTAATGCATGACTAAGATCATGTAGTTCAATAAGTTAAAACCAAAAAGTGGGAACTTTCAGGTCTTTATAGTCCTTTAAAACTAGTGCCACCCTGTCTTGCATATGTCACCTAGCTAAGCTGAGTTTCTTTATTGTGACTATTAATGGCTACTGTTTCTCAGGTGCTTTGCTATAACTTTAGTCTAGTTCCTAGGTCATCCTTCATCCACATGGCCAGTCACCCTGCTCCCCTTGGTGCACCCCATGCTCTGACCATGGTAGCCTGTGCTCCTCAGCTCTACTCTGATAACCTGAGGTCCACCCTCAGCCCGGTGCCCCTCCCTCCGTCATTCTTCTTTATTTCACTGGAAGCTGCCCTCTCCCTGTAGCCCTGCCTTTCATACCTGAGATAGGATAGGCATCTCCTGAAGTTACCCTGGACTGTGGCTCATGGCCTCAAACCATCCAGTTCTTCACATTACTGAGGTCACCCACAGATATCACCTCCCCCCTATTTCATGAGAATTTTAGCTTGTGACACCCTGGGTCTCTCTTCAGCGCCACTCCTCTCAGTTCCTGGATTCAGGACCACAAGGATGACCTTTTCAGTTCATTAGCCTTTCAGGATTTTCTCCATCCTACCTCAGCAACTGGCTCCCAACGTCTTCCCTGAGTCTCACCACTAATCCCCCGGAGTCTCCACTTGAAGCATCCCCCTTGCCGACTCCCCCCTCCCCACTTCTGATACACAGGCTCTAGCTGCTCTTTGCACCTACACACCAAAGCTGTGCTCCTGCTCCGTCCTTCATGGCCCCTCCCCATATCCTTTCTTATCTAGGTGAAGATTCCACAGCCCATCCCTGAGAGATCACAAGACAACTCCCTCACATACACCCTCAACTCCTGTGCCTCTCTCCTGTTACTGTGTTCCCAGAGAAAGACATAACCTCATTAACTTATCAATGAAAAACAAGAACTACAGTAACAAACTCTGGCGAAGCCCATGTTTAGCTCACCCACTCCACAGGAGCTTTCCTGTAGTTGAGGCGGCTTACAGGTTGCATGTGAGCCTGTGACCCCTAGCTACCTGGTTACCTAACCGCGTAGCCCCACATATTTCCTGGGTCACACTCTCCCAATCTCTGGGAACATTATCTTCTGCCACCTCTTTGCTGAAACCTCCCTAGCCTCTCTCCTCTTCCTCTTTCTCAGCTAATTTATCTGGTTTCTGTTTCACAGAGAAGAGGAATCTAACAATTTCCCAAGCCAAATTTACCAACTTGTCTGCGACTTCTCTGCCTTCCCTCCTGCTTTTGACATGAACTCTGGCTTCCTTTCTACAATCAGTGCTTTAGATTCCACCTCTCCTTACCTACCCAGAAGGTCACTACAGTCACTTTTCCGCTGGCCTCATTAAGTATTATCTGGGAGATATCTGTCAGTGTAAGACAGTGCCACACCTGGCTGCTGTTTCCTTCCAACTCATGCTGCATTTCCCTGCTCCTCTTTGTGTCCAAACTATTGCAAGAGCTGCCTCGGCTTCCCCTCTTTTGATTTGTCTTTTGAATCTGCCCTCCTCAGCCTCTCATCCCTGCCACTTTACCAGTGTACTTTATTCACTGGTCATAATCTGTAGTTACTCCATATTGCTAAATCCAGAGGATAATTCTCAGTGCCCCCTTAATGGCCTGTCGACACAACGGGTCAGTTGTTTGCTCCTTAAAACATGTTTTGCACTAGGTACTGGGACACCAGACTTTCTTTTCCTCTTCCTAGCACTGTGGCCCCTATCTGTTTCTTTTCCTGTTTGCTCCTCAACACCCTGACCTCTAAACATGGAAGGGTCCTGTTTCTCCCTTTAGTGTAGGGACTCTTCTCTTTTCACTCTTCATTCATTCTCCTGTACCCAGACTCAAAGCTTTTAATCGCGTCTATGCTTCTTTATTTGTAGGGGGATCAGACCCAGGGGCTTATGCATGCGAATTGTGCATTCTTCCAGGGATCTCTTCCCCAGTCACTAGCATTGATGTTCTGATGATGCTGATGCTTACATCTCTAAAACCTCCAAAATCACTCTCTTTATCCTCTCTCTCAACTCATTTATCTGGTTTCTGTTTCAACAAGAAGAGGAATCTGACAATTTTCTACAGCACATTTACCAACCCATCTGCACCTAGTCTGCTTACCCTCCTATGTAATGAACCCTCACTTCCTATCTGAAATCCGTGCCTTCTCTACTGTGGATGGTTGACCAACCCTAGGGCTCCTGACCTTCACAATCAACTAAGGTATGATAATTCAACTTTGAATAATGCCTCAAATCTAAAATATGCAGAACTGAGTGCCTCCCATCCACTGTCAACCACTCCCTCTGAAATCCTGTTCCCTCACAGCCTCCCCTTGCAGGAACCTGCATTTCCCGCTTCCCATTGCTTGGGCCCAGATCCCTGTGGACTTGGATTCCACTCTCTCTCATCCTTTTCATCCAACCAAGGACAACAGTATGTTATAAGCTCTCCCTTCAAAATAAAACTAATCTCTGACCCACCTCGTGCTTCTCCAAATTTCTCCTGACTCATCTAAATGATCTTTGGTTTGTTCCCAACTTCCCCTGAATATGATGGGAAATTCACTTTCTTCACAGGCTTCTCTTCTATGCATACATAGTGGGATAGACACTCATGTAATTTCATTTCGGTGACTGGGGTAGCCATGTCTGAGACCCAGTCCTAGCAGACTAGAGGGGGAAGTTCTCCTTCTGGCCTTGAAGAAGTGAACCTTGAGAGTGGCCTCAGAACGGAGCATCATGCAGGCTGTTAACTTGCAAGAAAATGGAGACCCAAGTCACACAGCCACAAGGAAATAGATTCTAGCAGTCAACACAGGAAGTGAGTTCTTCCATGAGCGTCTAGCCCAGTCTAGATGTATTTCAGCTAGTTAGACCCTAAGCAGAGTAGTCTGGCTGAATTTTTCTTTTGCAGAAACTGTGAGATAATTAACGGGTGCTGTTTAAACACTGAGTCTGTGGTAATTTGATATGCAGAGATAGAAAACTAATACATGCCTCTCTGACTTGGTCTCCCTGTCCCCTCTTTCCTACCTTCTTAGCTTTAGCCACATTGGCATATGCCATTCCTGGATTATGGCAACCATATTCACTTAAAGGCGTTTGGACCATCTGATTCTTTCTGGAAAGATCTTGCTCCAATTAAGATATATAGCTCACTTTCTTCTTTTCCTTAGGCATGTGTCCAAATATCATCATATTAAACAGAACTTTCTCCCAGCCCCAAAACAGCTCTCCTCTCTCTACCATTTTACCCTGCTTAGATTTTGTTCTGGGAATTTATCATATTCTGATATATTTCTCACTTGTTTACCCCTAGAATGTAAATTCCTGAGGGTAGAAATTTTTGTTTTCTTCTCTGTTGTATCGTGCATGGAATAGTACTTAATAGTACAAGTAGGTGCCAAATAAAGGTTGAAACTGATGTTTTCTATAATTTTGAACTTATTTTTATATTATATGGAGTTTTGTGCATTTGGAAAAGTTTTTAGTAGGATATATAAGATTAAAGAAAATAAAAATTTGAAAACCAGAAGATTTTATAATTGAGTGACAGAGGATTTAAAAAAAATAGAAATGCAATTAAGCATAAAAATATAAGCAATAAGAGTTATTCAGTTTCAGAGTGCTTGCCTCCTGTAATTTAGAACTCTTGAATTTTTGATTGCACAGGTTTGAAATACATTGTACTTTATAATTACGTTCAAAAACTGTATAAGTTTGACCTTTTATACTAGCTTTTTTTTACACTCTTTCTTACTATTAAAAACTGACATAAAATCCCAAACCACAAGAAAACCTGATAAAAGTGTACAATTGAAAATATGAATATTAAATAGTGTTCCCTCATTAATATTTAATTGATAATTTAATACTTCAGTTCTCCATGTGTATTGTGTATGAATGTTTTCACAGTGTTTAACAGCATTTTGATTAGTTTTATGACATTTACAAGCCATTTATGTAAAAAAAAAATTATTGAAGGAGCAAAAGCAAAATTCCTTAGCTGTCAGTATTGTTTTCCCTTTGCCATAAAGATTTCTCTCTCTATATGTAATTATTTTGGTATTAAGTATCACCCTGCCATGTGTGTGTGATCTCATTATTCAATCCCTGCTCCTATTTCCTTTGTCTCTCAATAGCCTCTGCTAATGTGGAGTTTCTCTTCCTTTCTTTCCCTTTTTCTTACTCAAAATTAAAAATGCAAGGAAATAAATATGATAAAACAAATTCAACAAAAATCTAAGCAGTGGCTTCTTTTCCTAAATCTAAATGTAAGCGATTTCAGGCAGGAGGAGGCCAGTTGATTTACACCATGGTGTGGGGAGTCATTGGTCCGGTAAACGTATTACTCCCCCTGAATAAGCATCTTCCTGTCCATTCTGATGACAGGAATGTCATTTCCATTGTTCAGGTGGAATTTCTTCTTCTTCTTCTTTTTTTTTTATATGTGAGATTTCTAAGGTTTTCAGGTGTTTCAAAATCACAACAGATGGGATAAAATCCACACTTTGACTCTGGCATCCCTAGTAAATGTCAGAAATTAGGTCTGGTTGACACAGAAGAGGATAACCTTTTAATAAATATGGCTTTTATATTCCCAGACCAAATTGATGTTTTTATTGTCTACTAAATTATCATCACAGAAAATGGCTATGTCCTTTCTCATTTATTTGATTTCATGAACTAACAGAGTAAAACTGACTTTTTATTGTTGTACAGTTCTATGAATTGTAACACGTGAATAGTTAGGATACAAAAACTCTTTTCTCCTGCCCTGTTGGTTCCTATGTCTATCCATAAAACCTAGCAACCACTGATCTGTTGTCCATTACAAAGCACTTTAATTTTTAAGAAAGAAACGAATAATTGGATTCCAAATATTCATTGCTAAATGTTTGTAGATTCATCATGTGTCCTGTAGAACCCTCTGGTTTCAATCTCCCTAGAGGCCTTTTCCTGGATCCCTGTCTGTTTACACCAATGCTAATCTCTGCATTTGAGGCTGTGTTGGGTCTAGGTCAAGGGATACGGGAGGGGGAAACTGCAGCCTCACTACTGGCCGAGAGGTGTTTGAGATGCTGGTCCACCTCACCCCCATGTTTTCCTGATGCTGTTTTCAATCTCTCAAATACTGTAACTGTTCCATGTCCAGGGGTTATAGTTGTGTTCCATGTGTGTGATGGGCTACAGTGGGCTTCTCCTACGCTGCCTGAAGCCCTACTGGCTGAAGCCCTACTGGCAGATCAAGATGTGTGATTAATTCTGATGTAATTTTAGTTGCTTTAGCCTCCTGACAATGGCATTCCCAGGACGCCCACCTTGTTTTCTCACTTTGCTGATGGGTTGATTCTTATCCAAGGAGACGGTTTATATTTCACTTTTATTATTGAAACAAGTTTCAAAATATAATTTAACGACAGATTTTAATAGTGTCTGATAAGGGTGAAATTTGTATTAGAGGTATTCCTCATTTTGGGGTGGTTTCATTTTCAGCATTAAAAAGAGATCTACAGTCCTAAAAAAGGGATGGTTATTATTTGTACAATGTACTCTTGAAGATTTGTGGCCCAGGCTGTGTAACTGTGTTACTTGTTATAGGATCATTTTTATATTTAAACCTAAAATCTGTTATTTGGGGTTACATAAATCTTGTGAGGTAAGTGGATGGTTTACAGTCTTCGTATTTTAAAGCTGGGAGACCTTTTTAGAAGCTGAGCTGCCTGTTCCCAATTACAAAGCTGTTTACTATATAGGAAACCAGCACCTTGGCTAGGAACTTTGGTACTTAAGGTCCACGGCGCTTTCCACCACATCATACTCCATTATTTAATGATGTGCGATGAGGTGGATCAATTTGAACCCAAAAATACTGAGCTGTCTGTAAAGTTGACAGGTCGTGATATCAGGCTTTGAAAGACTGTTGCTATCTAGTCCCTCCTCTCTGGATAGGGATTGGGCTGTGTCTGAAGACTTTTACCATGAGAAAAATAAAATAAAACAGTGGAAGCAGAGCTTGGCAGAAAACTTGGCATGGATGGAATGGAAGGGAAAGATACTAGAGAACAGAGATAGATTCTTCAAGTGTAACATAAGAGATGTGATCTATCTGGATGTTGCTGTTGGGAAGAGATACATGTAAGAGACATCATGGGAAAAGAATCAGGGCTTAGTGACGGGAGGATAAAGAAAAGGCAAAGGGAGGAGTGCTTTCTATTTTGGTTTTAGAATAACATGCTTTTGCGTGAGTTTGGGTTTGAAAAAATGAAGGGTTATGTGTCAAGCTTCTAGAATGTTCAACAATGACATCAAGACCAAGGTAATTTAGAAATACAAATTGGGATTGAACTGGGAATATAAAATTGTGGTCCATCTTACAAGAACATTGGAGTTCCATGACAGTGGGTGGAATTTCTGCAGGTGAATCTACAAGGAGAAAATATTAAAAAAAAAATCCCACAACTAAATTTTGGTGTATGTAAGCCAATCCTATTAAGAACTACTAAAAGTTTTATTTGGGTATAAGTTTGAAAGAGTTTTATGGCTTTGTGAATTTCATCTAGAACAGAGGTGTTCTTACTTACACATAGAGAACTCTCACTTGCATGAGGTTAGCACTGCTGTATAATTGTGCCAGAAAAAAAGATCATCAGGGTGCACTGACTGACTGACTGACTCTGTTCGTTTATGGCCTTTGTTTATTCTCCTGTCCGGGTGAGCTTTTCATTTTCTAGTTACACGTCTAGATGGTTTCAATGTCAAGCACGTCTTGCAGCTGCAAATTCCTGGGTATGTACCGGTGCTACTTCATATTCACAAAGACTGACAGTGCTAATGAGGCTTTTTCCCGGATGTTTACAGAGTCATTTGTTGGTTTGCATCTCTGCGACATTTCCAAAATAGAAAAGTTATTTACATTTTGCTGTTTAACATTTCTGGAACTATTTTTCTTTTCTCCCTCTCTCTTTTCCCCCCTCTTTTCCTGTAAATAAGGGAGGTGAAATAGGTGGGGAAAAAAGTTTAGAGAATGAGGTACATTAAGTTGTACTTGATTAGAACATTTTGCATTTTGTATATGTACTTCTAAAATATCTATGCATGTTTCAGCATATGAGATTGAAAATGTTAGGACACTTCAGGAAGTCATTTTAAAAGCATATTTTAAAGAGCTTATTTACTAATGTATTATGTACCTGAAAACCTAAGTGAGAAAAATGTGTAGATTTGTGTTGCCGAAATCCCCCTTTCTTGTCTTCCACATCTTGTTGGCATGCTTAAATATTTAAGTCTGATGGAAAGAGGACCTTTATGTTGTGGTGGAAATACTACAGTGGCCGTGAACTATCCACTTTGTCTTTTCTTATGAAACTCTGCTTTCAACAGTGATAATGATCCAGCATTACAGTCTCTGAAATGACAGTTTCTTTTTCTTTTCTTGGTGTAGATTGAGATATTTCTAAGAGCACTTCATCTTATTGTCACATGAATTGCTAGGAAAGGATCTGAAGATTGCTTCTGTTTTGGGTTCAGTTAAATTTGTTTTTCACTTATTCCCCAGGTTTAGCACCCATTTGGTTTGGTTTGTTTTTGGGGGGGGTGAAGTGGGACGGAAGGTGGGGATTAAGGAGGAGAGTCTAGAATGTGCTTGAGATTGTCCTTAGTCCATATTAACCTGTAATGGCCTATGATGGCTCTTATGAAATCATAGAAGTGGCTAGAGGATGGGGTTCAAGGGCCAATACTGTGGAATAGCTGTTAGAGACCTTTATTTTGCAGTAAAAGGATCTGAAATGCAGAGAAATGAAATTATATGTACTTGGTCACATAGATAATTAGTAGCTGAGATGGAAATAGAACTTGGGTTTCTTGATTCCTAGCCTAGAACTTTCTTCAATATATCTTCTATGCAGATATGATGAATTTCTATTGGTTAAAACATGATGGAATTCCAGTGGTGCATAATGGTTAAGCTATTATTACTAAGCTTCCCCAACTTGTTGGGTGTATAGGTAATTAATCATTTACAAGTAAATTTGTTTTCTAAATCCCTGTGATGTCATCTTTAAATGGACCTTCTGGAACATAAATATTTCTTTTGTGACTATGCTTATTGAAGAGAGGCATTGATATCTGTTGTGTGTAGTAAATTGTTATACTAAGAATCGGCTTCTATATTCTATATTCTAATTCAGTGACAGGGCACTATATGGGTTGTTTTGAATTTATTTAACCTGGCTTCAACATTTCATCTTCTACAAATATGAGATGAGGAGATATACTTTAGGGTACTCCAAGGAGCTGTGTATCTAAAATGATTTGGGGGAGAAATCGACTCTAGAATTCTGTGGTATCACTAGATTAAGCAAATTCCTGATTTTGAATCTACTTAGTGACTAAGTAGAAGCCAATAAGAGATAAAACTGGAAACCCAGAAGGCAGACAAATCATTGAACAAGTAGCTAGATAACTACAAAAGAGGGAATAGGTAGAACTATAGCTCAGAAGTTGATTTCCATTGTGTATTGCTTTTTTTGTGTTCTCAGCATTTTGAAAGGTTTACTTGGACTGCGATAGTTATATATCTGTAAACTTTGTGTGACCAGGAGTGTGGGCTTCGTACCATCATTCATTATCACTAAGTCTTGTATCTCCAGTGAGCATTCAGTCACTCTTGAAATGTACATGCCATGAGATCCTATACTCTTTTTACTGTACTCTTAGATATTTTTTTGAGTAACAATTCTTAGGAGAATCACATTAAGTATGATTTGATGCATTAATGTCATTAACGAGTCTGTTGATGCTGCTCCTATATGAGTACAACTCCTAGGCACTGTGATGAGCACAGAATTTAATCCTTGAGAGAAAGATTGAATTACAAATAAGGAAAACTTAGCCTCATATGGTTATGTGACTGCCCAGCCCAGTCCTTGAGATGACACTTGTCACCATTATGACAGATGTCATTTTAATTATTACACAGCCCTGGAAGTGGCTGTGAAAGCTTTTCCTACTGTTCTAACTCATTAGGTATGTTATTTGGATTAGTTTTTTTAAAAAAAATTTTAGAATGTTATACATAGGATTTACATTCCTGGAAGTTAAGCTAGCTTAGTTTGGTTAAGGAATTATTTTTAAACAATTCCTTTTGAGAAAAAAGATAATATTATTCATTTAGATAACTGATTATTTTTATGGGAGGAGTCTGCAAATCTCTAGTTAAAAAAAAGAACTTAATACTATCAATGAGGATTTTTATTACACTACTAAGTCTGGAAGAATCATGCCAAGGTATGCCCCACAATGCCTATGATAAGTCATTTTGTCATGTTAAAGTGGAAAATGATGTAATGAGTTATTTAAAGCTATCCCAGAATTGAAGCTAATATAGTTTTCTACAGTATCACAGATTATAACGTCTCCTATGTGTATCTTCATGGTGATGAATGTTTGAATTCTCTACATTAATGTCAAATAATTGTGTCAATATTATGATAATTGCCACTGATTTTAAAATAGCCAACTAGCATTTTACTTCATATTTCAGTGCGAATATTGATCTAATAGTGAATAATAAGTCAATTATTTCCTATATCATCTCTAGTTTATTGCATTTTGACCTTCATTGTGTACATTAATATTTTCCTACTCCAATTTTCGTAAAAACATCATTCAAAAGGTGGCTTTTAATTTGTACCCTTTATTTTGCTGGAAAAAATGTATCATGATCTACTAATGTTGTTGTGCTTCCTTTTCACTTAGTTTCCTCATTATTTTAATGAGTCTTTTTTGTTAAACGTACTGATTTTTTATCCCTCTTTTCTGATACCTCTTATAATAATATAGCAACATTTAGAAGAAATTGGATAAGAGAGATAACCATTTTTACTCTGATTAAAGTGAAAAGCAAATTTCAGAAAAGAACATAACTCAAAAAGAAAATGAAGTGTCACATGATCACTGTCATTCAGTCAGAGTGGCTAGAGAGAAGGTACAGCAGCATGTCAGACCTGTGGGGTAACATGCTACCTACTTTCACAGTAGGACTGGAGGGAAACATGTTTTTATGTGTCGCAGTGTTTCCATGGTATAAGGGCAGCACTTATTATAAAGGTTTTCTTGCCCAGAAAGAGAAACAGAAGAATTTTAATGTGTGGTGGTTCATTAGTTTATCTTTGGCTTCCATAGTAATTGCCAACCATAATGTTTATGCTGATGAAAATAATGATGATAAAAGTCTAATAAAGTTATCTTTAAGTTTAGAAGAGTTATTCAATGACCAATGCACTTGAGGAAGTCTAGACCTGGGGTTGCTATGTTGTAACCTTGGACTAGTCTTCCTATCCTTTTGTGTTTCAACTTCTTTGTCTGAAAAATAAGAGGCTATACTAAATAAACTCTAGGTTATGTTCTGCTTTGCATGTGCCTTAACTAATGTTTGCTAGGAGAGAATTTTCTTTACCTTTTTATCTTAGAAGAAAAAAATACACTAGGGAAAAATGTACAAAGTTAGATTTTGTAGCCAGTGGCTCAGCCATAGATGGATACATGGTTATTTATTTTCGTTTCTATTTTCTGGGATAGGCAAGTACTCTAGGTCATGCAGTTGGGATTAAGGGACAATGGTTTATGCTGTTATAGACATTTGATGGCTACAGGTTGGAGACACAATGTTCTTTCCCTGAGGCTGCTCCTGAGACTCTTTAGGAAGACTTCTATTCTTGAAGTAGCTTTTGATCTAGTTTATCTCATAAATTCATTTCTAATTTTCATTTGAAATTAAAAATACCAATACAGGTAATATAATTTGCTTTTTTTTTTTTAGCAGATATGTTTAAGACAAGGTAAATAACAATTGCTACTGATTTTCAGAAACAAGTGTTATTAGAACATGTTTAGAGGAAGAAGATTCTTACCTCTGAATTTCATTGATTTGTGCTTGCAGAACTTCAGATGGTGGCAAAGTGGTTGGCACCATAGAAGTCAGTGTCGTGAAGATGGGGGAGATCGAGGATGGGGAAGCCGACCACATCACAACAGATGTGCAGGGACAAAAGGTAGGATTGCAATCAGCTCCTTGCACAAATTAAATTAGATATGATCAGTTTTGCCAGATGCCTGTATCCCTAACACTCTGTGGGGTTTGAAATCTCATTATTCAAAAGCTAAATGAGAATCAGCTCTGGAATTGAAGTGCAACATGAGTGTTTCATCCTCTGAACCAGAGGGTCCATTTGTATGGAACGAGGCAGGGCTACGCACCATTCAGAAACACCTTTCTCTTCACTGCCAGCTCCCTTGCTGACATTGCCTCTTCTCAGTTGGAACAAAAGTATTGATCATGGTTGCATTCTGTCATAATTAACCCTGCATGAGATGCACAGAAGATTCTGGGAGGGCTTTGCCAAAACATAACCTGCCTCTCCTCTCAGAGCTCTCATTGGAAAGAGATGCAATTTTAATTTGGATTTCCTTTTTTATGTGATAGAAGGCAGATTTAACAAGAACTGCGTGCCTTGTGAAATTGTACAGAGAGAGGCAGGAAATAATATATTGCAGAGGGACAGCTCTAGCGGAGGGACAATGCCAGCCAGAAGCAGCTTTTTTTGAAGCCCATAATAAAGGCTCAGTGCAAACAAATATGTGTACAGGATTTTCTCTTCCTATTGCTTCCTTTTCCCTAAGAAAGAAAAACCTGATATAAATATTAACCTAAATTCCTTTGTTAGGAATGCAGTTGCCTATTTTATGGAAGCAATTGAAGCACAGGAACACACTTTAAAAATGCCAGTAGGATTTTTCTTTTGGGGGGGGAGGGAGGAAAATGAATTGTTTTATATACTTTAATACCTACCTTTTCATAAGTGAACATTTTAAAATTATAAGACCACTGTGATTTTCTAGTTTATTTTTCTTATCTTGGAGCATGTTCAATTTTGATACTTAGGAAACATCGACATGAAAGAAGATGTTTATCCAACATTTAATTTTTTTTTCTTCTTTAATTTCTTTTTTTTTAATTAATTTTTATTGTTGGTTGTTCAAAACATTACATAGTTCTTGATATATCATATTTCACACTTTGATTCAAGTGGGATATGAACTCCCATTTTTACCCCATATACAGATTGCAGAATCACATCAGTTGCACATCCATTGTTTTACATATTGTCATGCTAGTGTCTGTTGTATTCTGCTGCCTTTCCAACATTTAATTTTTATAAAATATCTAAGACTTTCAAAAAAATACTTTTCTTGTACCAGAATCAGCCAGCATCTTCTGTGTTGCCCCTAAACTTTGCTACTCTTTATTCCCTCACGTTCCCATTGGGACATTATTATATATCATAAAAATATTCCAAGAAGGCCTAAAGTTTAAATCAGGTCACTTGCAAATGTCAGGGCTGGGGTGAGGTTTGGCAGGAGCTCCTCATTGGCGTATGTTATCTCTCATGTACATTTAAGCAGATAGTAGTGAAGCCTGTTTTATTCAGCTTGTGCTGTCATAACAAAATACCTTAGACCAGGTGGCTTTTCTGCATTCAAGACCCCTGTCCTGGTTTGGACCCTTCGTTCCAGCATTGTTCCCTTTGGAGTCCCATATAAGATTCATCTTAATCACCATCCCATGATCTCTTGTATCAAGTTTAGGGAAAGATGATTTAGATGTAAGTGGGGGACTGGATGCAGGAGTAGACAGATTACCATATGTGGACCTGTAGCCATGGACCAGGAGACCAGTAGCAGAAACCCTTCGCATTTCAAAGCAGAGCTGCTTTCCTGGCTCTAGTCCCAGCCACTTCCCCTTTCTCCTCCAGCTCACCCGCCCCTCGCCTCCAGACTGTCTCTGTTGGAGATAGTACACACTGAATCATGCTCTTTTCATAGAGAGAGAACTTGATACCTAGGAAAATGCCCCACCTAAGTCCTATATTATACTTCTGGCTCAATCATCAGAACTTTAAAAAAACAAAAAGGTGTAACTGAGCTATTCTAGAAATAGAAGGCGGCAGTAGACACCAGGAATGAGTCATAAGTTGACAAAGAAGGGCACAAACCAAAGATGGCAGCATCTCTGTCGTGTCTGGATTTTTCAAAAAACTGACCTTTTGTGAATATTTTATAAAGTAACTATCAAGTCTTTTGTTAATCCTTTAGAAAACTCATTATTGAGTGAAAACCATATTAAGATGCAACATGCATGATATTTAGAAAAATATGTGGAAATAACTTTTCTTAGTGTTTTCAAAATGTGGTCAGAATTCTTGGGGGTATTATTTTAGAACTGCAAATGATGGACCCTTCTGTAGATCTGCTAACCCCAAATCCACAGAAAGGGTATTAACACCATTTGTTATTAATGGTGATTTAGGTCTTGAATGATTGATATATGTGAAAAGGGAAAGTAACTGAAATAGAAGTCATCCCTAAAATAACATTGTTTTTACTGCTTTGCCTAATTTGAGAATGAAGGAGTGGAATTTCTGTTAGCATTGTAGTTTTTTCCCTGAGAGTGACGCATGTTATCTCTCATGTACCTTTAAGCAGATAGTAGAGAAGCCTATTTTATTCAGCTTGTGCTGTCATAACAAAATATCTTAGTCCAGGTGGCTTGAACAGCAGGAACTTACTTTCTTACAGTTCTGGAGGCTAAAAAGTCCCAGATTAGTGTGTCTATTAGTTTGGTTCCTGGTAAGGAAACTAATTAGTATTAGTTAATTGAGTACCTATTCTGGGATACTTTCTATTTTTTGCCTGAATCTAAATTTTGAGAGCATTATAAATAACAGAATTTTAAAATACAGTAAAATTGCAATAGAAGAAGACTGTTAGGTCAAAATAGTCCTAAATATTTGCCTTCCAGTTTGGATGGGAGATATGAGTATGTGAAGGTCACATTCCTGTGTCCACTTTGCAAAATAATACACTCCTTCTATTAGAAAACATGAAGCCATCTTTTATCACAAGGAGACAGACTGCCTCATATAGGAAAGCTGTGTCAGAATAATGGCCTGGTCTCTATAAATTATGGACTTTACTCAAAGGGTTCGATCTCACCTTTCCTGTAAGTTATGTTGATAATGTTCTTCTTTTGGAAATGAGGATGTCTTGTAGCTGTATATCTAGTTATTACATGGAAGGGTATCAGGGACAAATCATGGGAAAATGTCCAGACCCATCTGAGAATATTAGGTTTGATTGGTCTGTAAATAGCCATTATACATGCTAGAGCAGAACATTGATATGATGAATATAGTGTTTATGGAAGATTATTTTAACAGCCCTGTAGAGTCTGAAAGGAGTAGAAGAAATATAGGAAAGAGGAAAAATAAAGAATTTTAAGTATGTCCAAGCATCATTGCACATTGCTCCAGTGATTTGAGAAGTGCATTTCCAAACTAGCTATGGGTTAAAAGAAGGGAACCACCTGTGACTTCCAGTTGATCAGAAAAATGATTCAGAGGGTATCAAATGTTAAGAGCTGTTTGCAGTTTTTCATTCTTTCATTTAACTGGGACCTCAGTAAAATAGTTACAAAAGCTCATGTTTCAGCCAACCACAAAGTTACTGTGTAATGTGATGAACATTATGATAGAGGGATAAGTAGTAGACTGTAAAAATACAAAAGGCAACATTTGAATCAGTGCTTTGATTTATATACCTACCTCCTCAAAGTTTAAGGAACATGAAACAATTCCCTCTTTAATGGGAACCTCAGTGTTCATGATTCCCAACGGGGACCAGGCCCTGAGGACAGACAGGCCAGGGGTGGGAGGAGACAAGTGTAGAATAGCTGGGAAGTTGCCCAAGGAATTCTGGTCCAACCTCCTGGGAGGGTGATCTGGTTGTATACACAGTATACTCACACCGATTCGTGTCTTCACACATGTACTTTGGATAATAATGATCATCACATTCTACCATCATTTCTAACTCCTATGCATTCTCTTGAGCTCAGCCAAGCAAACCCTACAGGAGGATGAATGCTTCCCATAGATTAACTCACCCAAACAACTTTCTAGGGTATTTTTTTTCCTGCTTGTTTTGTTTACATTCCCTTGTTTATAGCTGGTACATATTGCCAGAAAATTCACCTTCCTCCTTCCCCAGAATCCCCCCACTTGCAGGCTGGAGATAGAAGGAAACTCATATGAAGAAATGAATTCTAGATCTGCCTATGTGAACCCTGGTCTCTTATCAACCTCCTGTGTCCTCTGTTAGTTACAGTTCCTTGGGAACATTAGGATATTCTCCAAATCTTTGGTTTCTTCCCTGCATAGCCTTCAACCAGAACTGAGATGTACTTTATAATTGTATAATACAAATGTCTTACATATAAATTTGAGCAAATAATCACAAATTAAACAAGATTCATAGTAGAGATATGTTTTTCTCTTTTATAAACAAAAAGTAATTTCATTTCTCATCTTGATTATTTTCAAATATATTTCTCTCTTTTATTTTCTCTTAGTGTGCCCTGGTATATGAATGTACAGCCCCAGAAAGTGTGAGTGGAAAAGATAACTTACCTTTTTTGAATGCAGGTACGTAACTCAGTTTTTGGATAATTATATGAGTGTCAAATGAACATAGACTTGAATTTTCTATGAATTTAACTCTGAAAATGGGCAGTTTTGCCAGAGAATGACTTCTGAGCACTTAATAAATGAACTGGGAATCAGGTAGAGCCAGCAGAATAGAGACAGAGTATACAATTCCATAGGAAACATAGACAAATACCTTAGCTATATGTAGAAGACCTCTTGGCCATGGAACTGAATATTATATGAAATATAATATTTGTCTGTTACTCATAGTCATGTATTGCAATTTTAACAAACACTAAAAGACAAATAGAAAGAGAACCTCTTATCTAGTTTGACTTTCTAATTATATACTTCATAAAATGATGTTGTTAAAATGATAGATGAGGGGTTGGGACTGTGGCTCAGTGGTAGGGTACTTGGCTAGCTCGATCCTCAGTACCACACATAAAATCAATCAATCAATCAATCAATCAATCAAATAAAAGGTATTGTGTCCATCTACAACTAAGAAAAACTTATGAAAAAAAGATAAATGAATTCAATAGGAAAATTCAAAACCACATTTGAATATCCTCAGGCAGGTGTCTGCTACTCATAGTCATGTATTGCAATTTTAACAAGGCATCAAACAATGTATTAAATGCATTTATGTATAAAATTAAAATGTGTGGTGTGGTTAGGATATGTGTGATAATATGGAATGTCAACTTACATAACTATTTTTGAAGGATAATGTAAGTTAATATGACCATTATCAATAGATAATAGATAATGGTTGCCATGGTGACAGGCAGTATACCTGATGCCTCTGACAGTCCTGCAACACCTGTTATGGGGAAGGTGTTACCATTGCAACACTGTGCAGATGAGGAAATCGTGAGGTGTCCCCCACCTGGTAAAGAGTAGTGGGTACAGAATTCACACCAGTTTCTGTACTAAGGCATTTGTTCTTGAGTTCCAAGCCATGCCACTACTTCCCAAGTTGCTGTCACAGTAAAATAAGTCTTCTATATTTTTCTTGTTCTGCTGTGTTATTTACATTGCAATAGCAACATAGATAGCATGAAAATCAGATTAATGAATGGTGCAGAACTTCAAAGACTTACTAATATATAACTTCTAAATTATTAGCTGTTTATTAGGGGCAGCTAAGAATAGGCACTGGAGAAGAGAATACACCCTTTGACTGTATTATACACACAAAGAAATCAAATTAAATTTAATTGAGAAAACATGTAAAAAAAATCAACCCTACTTATGCCAAATGAAGCATTATGTCAGAAAAGAATAGCTGCTTCTCAACCCTTGAACAAATAGTATGGGAGCTTTTTGTTTGGATGGTTATTTTTTATTGAAGGTTTAATCTCAGAAGTGATGTGAATAACAGTGTTGAATGGTCTACCCAGACAGCTAGATCATCCATAAACCATAAAATATCTGATAAATTATCAGTATGGTTAAATATCTGAAGTGTTAGCAAAGGGTCTTGTTCATGTTTATTTTTTCATCTGAAGGTTTACTAAACCTTTAGTCCTTTACTTTAATATGTTCATATGATCTGTTTCATTTTATGACATGTTTTCTTGAAAAATGATTTTGAGTGTGACAGATATTGAGTTCATGTTAAATACAATTGGAATGACTCATGTTATCACTCACATCATCTATACTATAATTATCATATAATTGAAAGTTTCATTCTTGTTAAACCTTTACCTTTCAACACACAAAAAGAAATGTCATTTTTAAGATACTGATTGGTTAAAGTTCAAAGCAAAAGAGAAAATTTACTCCTAAGTAAACAAATGTAGGACCGAAGGTATAAGTTACAGAGGTAGAATACTGGAAAATGAATCCACACCTCCTAAGACCTAGGTCTAGAGTCTGTATGCTTTGGAAACACATATTCTTTGAGATTACTAGATCATTGCTTGTTATGTGTACATTATAAGACAAAGACAGCAAATGTGGAATTCATGGGAACAGCTGAATTCTGCACTTAAGTCACTTACTTGGTGGAGTGAAACACTGTGGGTTAATGTTTTTCTCCATTCATGGTGGTGACAGTTGGTGGTGATATTCCATGTTTTTCTGAAGCTATTACTAAGTGTCTTTAGTCCAGGGAAACCCAAGGAGCTTTCTGACCATAGATTATTTATCACAGATATTTTCTGAGTCATTTTATATTAGGAAAGATCAGACTAAAAGAAAGTCGGTGTCATAAAGGCTAGGTTTTTAGAAAGTTTTAAAAATACTAGCTAAGCACTATACATAAAATATCTCTGTTCAAAATAAAAAGTGCATTGTACTGGCATAGAATATGTATGACTTTGGCCTGTGTGTACCTTTGTCTTTTGTTCCATTTATTTATCTATATAAACTCAGCAACTTTGGAATAAATCCATTAAACTCCCAAGTGGTACTTTTTTTTTTCTTTTTTAATCTGTAGGCAAAGGGAGCTATTGACATTCTTCTCAAGGCTTTGTATTAATATATTATATGGAACTTGCCAGTCTCCAGTGAGTTATGAAGTACTTTTTGAGTGAGTGGGAGAGAATATCATATCTCAGTGTACTCTTCAGTATTCTATTTATATCTCCAGAGGTTTCATTTATAACTCAGGAAATTCTCTTATCTATTGTAAAAAGAAAATCTCTTCACCCGAAGGTCTCACCCTTTTCATGGCCTATTTACCTTGCAAGTCGAATGTTTAAGTCGGGAATTTGGGGAATTGAGGGCAGGAGAGGAAGGAGGAGAAGGAGTGGTGGGGACAGAATTTACAATTCCATAAGAAACATAAGTACCTTCGCTGTGTGGGAAAACAAACCAAACCAAAGACACAGTGATAAGTATCAGAGAGAGGAAGCTCTTGTTTAGTTTGACTTTCTAAATATAGAGCCTATAAAAAAGATTGTTAAAATATAGGCTTATCTTTTTAATTATTTATGAATTCATTTAAGCAGAATAGTAGTAAGAAAGCTGAAAGTATTTGATGTTGGAGGATGGGCTTCGGGGAATTAGTTTTGACTGTATAGAAGTACAGAGGGTCACATCCCATATCTGGGCATGGGGTTGGGGGTTCATTTTAAGTCACATCAGGTCAAGCACCTTGCCCACTGCTGACTTTTGTGGTAATTATGTAAGAGCATAGCCCAAACTGTCCTAAGAACCAATGCCAGCCCTAGGTTTGCCAATAAGCAGGTGACACTGATGAACAGACAAGGTGACGTCTTTAGACATCAGTGGCCACATTAACCTCACGAGTCCTTGACGTCCCTTTTGGCTCTCTCATATTTGAGGTGAGTGTAGCAGAGTTAACTTTGGCTTTGTTTTCCTTTTTAGAAACATTTTGTGAAAGTATGTACTTGAATCAGTTTCACATGGAGTCACATACAAACTCTGGCATTCACAGTTTTATCTCTGGGGAGTTGTCATTTACAGCCAAAATGCCTGCCTAGAGATCAGACTTCTCACAATATTGTCAAGGAGACAATTCTCCCTAGCTATCTCAAATTCTCCTTTTTTTTTGGTAAAGTTACAAAGAATACTTTAGCCCACAGATCGTTACATCACCATGACTCATCAAAGGAGCCACTGGGCCATGTCACAGAACTCCCTGTTACCATCCTGTTTGGAGTGTGTTTTCCGTCTCAGCGAGCATTAGATTGGATGCAGCATCTTCCTAGGTTGAATCCCGTACTTCTGGAGTCATGACTTTGTCCTTTATTTTCTTTGAAGGCCACGTTCATGCTGACTCTCAATATGTACGCTGTCCCTCATATTCAAGGAGGGCAGCTCTGACAAGCGGTGATTTCCATGACTGAATAGGGATCTAAACAAAGATGAGGAACTGGCTTCTGTCAGTCATAAATGCACACCGCTTGCCTTCCTGTTTGGACAGTTTGTTGGTGTTTCTATTTCTTGCTTCACACAAGAACCACATCTTTCCTCAAAATAGGCCCCCATGTCTTTGATTCTTTATCCCTAAATAGGGTTAAACCATCCAGTACTGTTGCTTCTCAAAAGATGAAGGAGTGTAAATTATTGGAGAAGAGATGTTGCTATTTCTTTCTTCTTGTATTTATGGTATGCATTTTTTTAACAAGCATTGGGCCCATAAATCTTTTACGTTGAATTTCACATTGTCTAACACGCACCCGTTCCCATTAACCTAATAAAAATCTTCTATCATGTAGAACTTGATCAATAATTTATTGGTAAAATAAAAATTTATTATTAAGAAATAAAGAGTTTTCAGCCCTGCTGAATGTGCACCTTTGAAATTAAAAAAAAAAAAAAAAAAGAGAAGATAGTTGATTCCCTAAACACACACACATACAAAAAAACTGGGGCTTCTCTTTCTTTAATCTCATGGAGAAAAAGCTCTAAAAATTGAGGGACTTGGAGTCCCGATGTAGACACATTCCTCTCACTGAGAGACTCTTAAAAGCACTGGGGACTGCCCCATCTTGTGATGGATGTGAGCATCAGCCAGTAGTGGACAGGCCTGGCTAGAGAATCTGCTAGGGCATCTGGGAGCTCTAGGCTGAGAGCAGGTGCACAGTACTGGGGCCGGGGGCAGTGGGGCAGTGCCTTCCTTGACTTCTGAATACCAGGAGGATCTCCAGAGCCAGAACCCTACAGAAACTCAATGAATGATCATCAAGTGACAAATGACATGTGAATCTTATTTGAATTTATGCTTCAGGTCCCCTGAGAAAGCTGTTCAAATTTAATTATTTAGGTTTGGGATCAAATAGTTTACTCTCCTTAAAAATTATAAGAAAATTCTGATTTAAAAAATTTTTTCTGCTTCATGTAGAATCATAAATTTGAATTACCTTTTACATTACCATGCAACAGAACTAAATATTGAGATAACATTCTCATAAACTCCACCATCTGTGATTCATAATACTTTAAGAGATTGTCAAAAATATTTCCTTCTGGATTCCTTTTGAGTTCTCATGTATTCCAGCCAAAAAGCAAATCTTGCTTTTGCCTTTTTTTCTTCGTATTCATGTGGTATTTTATCTATTACCTTGTCAAATGTCAGATGATATCATTTTATAGTAACAAAATTACCATGTATTCTTACAAGTTTAGATAGATTTTTTTTCCCCCTTATAACTCTCTGATTATAAAAATTTGGGCCCATTGTGGCTTGTAACCTTGGACCCTGCTCCTATTTAGTTGCCAAATGTCTTTGCCCTTTTGCTGTTTCAGTAAACATGATGAAACCCACTCACCTTGCTCTTTTGGAATTTCCATACATTTTCATTCCTGGGCACCCAAGATATTTAGGATGGTAAGTGGCTTTAAATGGAAGAGTGTGTTTCACCATCAGTCAGTGGAACCCTCTTACAGATGCCTTCAACCACTTCAACTAAATACTTAAACTCTGTTCATGTTCTGTCTCCTTTCTTGCCCACCTCAGATAAACCAAAAGAACAGTAATAAAGGCACAAAGAAGATGTGGTCAAAAAGTTAACCTTCTGTAGAGGAATGGGAGAAGGACTTCTAGCCATGGTTAATATTACCCTCCTTCTGAAATCTGTGTCCTCACTTAAAATGGGGATTTTAAGTATGTCCTTCTGTTCTCCCTTACCCCTCTTCATTTAAACAATTGTAGGTACCGTGTCTGTGTCTGTTCTTTTCATATGAAAAGTAGTGATGGGATACATTTAAGTTGCAAAGTCTAAGCTCTTTTCTGTACATTGTTTGCATTTACATGGGCACCATGCCAGGTACAGGAGAAGAAAAACAAAGACAATGAGGAAAACAATGGCACAGGTCCTATCCCCCTCCAACAACAACAAAAAAAAAGAGTTCGTATTCTTATGGGGGATATGGACCAGGTATTAGTAAGCTTTTCATTACTATAACAAAATGCCTGAAGCAATCAACCAAAAAAGAGAAAAGGTTTATTTGGACTCACAGTTTTGAAAGTTCTGGTCTAAGGTGATGTGGCTGCATTTACTTTAGGCCTTTGACAAGAATGACATGTCATGGTGGGAACACGTGGTAGAGCAAACTGCTCAACTCATGTGCCAGAAAGCAAACAAGAGAAAGGAAAAGAAGGAGACCTGTGTTCATATCCCCCTTGGAGGGTATGCCTCCAATGATCTAAGTACCTTCCATTAGGCTGCTCTTCCTAAAGTTTCCTTACATACCAGGAGCACCATCTTCAGCACCAAACCTTTAACACACGGACCTGTGCAAGATATTCAGCGTCCAAACTGTCACATGTAGTAAACTGGCAACTGTGGCATAATTGGCAAGCACTAGGGCAGATGCAGGAGAGGCATCTGATGGAAGGAGGCAGAGAGGCTAAGGAAGGCTTCCTGGAGGAGGTGCCATCTGAGCTGGGTTATAACATGATGACATGTCGCTCAGAAAGGGGGGTTTCTTTTGAGGTCTAGGGAATGCAGCAGAGGCATGTTGGCAGAGAACTTGGTGAGTTCAGTGGACTGCAGGCCGCTCTTGGCTTCTCAGGATGAAATATGAACCCTTTTCTGGATTTTCCAGTTGTACCCTTGGAGAAGGAATGGACTGAAGCAGATTCCTTTTTCTGTCCACCCAATATCTAAATCCAAATTCTGTAGAGTAGATTCACCAAGTGTCACCAACTGGAGACAGATATTGCTTTCCTGTTTTATCATGGCATCTGTTATACTTTTTCTTATTCTTGGCCTTCCGTCTTCAATGAAAGGCCAAGAGCTGCTGGGTCTGGCTGCATGAGGAAAGCAGATCTTTGTCCAACTTAGCTTATATCCAATTTCTACTCTAGTTTTTACTATTTAAAACTGTGATACAATTTAGAATTCATAACATACCTAAAGAAATGTCACTAAATTTTCTTGTGAATCTAAATTTTTCAACAATTTATTTTTCCTATATCATTTTTTTTAAAAGGAATATCTCTTTGCTGTATTTCCTGAGACCCTCTCGTGTTTCTCTTTCCCTCTGTTTGCTTAGAGCCATGCTTAGGATAGCGTTCTTATGATCTCTGTTCAGATTTTTCCGTTCTTATCCAATTTTAAAAGCAGCCAACCTACATTTCAGATGTATATATATCTAAGATATTTTCAAGCACAAATGAGGGTGTGCCAGTATCTAATTGGATTACAAGGACTTACCCTGAATAAGTGTAATATAGCATTTGGAGAATAGGCAATGTATGTACATTAGGCTGAATAATTAAACAATTAAACAACTGCATAATTAAAACTACAGGATGAATGGATCCTCTATAAGAGTACACAGTACATTAAACTAGTGATTTTTTTAAGTCCCTAAGCCTATAAAGTCAGATTCTATTTAAATATATGACTTCTGCCTTATCCTGGAGGCAAAAAGTGCTTGAAGATAACCACAGACAAGCTTTCCCCAGAGAAGTGTATAAAAGATAACCCAATGAAATAAGGGTTCCAGCTGTTTGATGATCCCTTGGACCCTGAATCATATTTCCAAAATTCCTTGTCCAATCAACCCACTGATATCCCTAGCAGTCCTTTGTTAACAGAAAAGAGAAACCATCCTGTGATAGCTCTGGTTTGTTTTTCCTGCCCGAGGTTGCTTGAGCAGCAGTCTTTTTTATGTGTTATCTCTGTTGGTTTTGTTGAACATTTCCTTGGCATCTTTATTTTGAATTATTCAGAACTGCTACAGCTTGGCTTTCACAACTGCTGAATCCTGAGGAAAGGCAGGTGGCATGCTACCTTGCTAAATGTTGTTTCTGGGAGAAATAATATAGACATTTGAGTTGGGGTTGCAATTTTGGAGTAAACTGTCTTGTGTTCATCTCAAGAGGTGAACCTAAAGGGGAACAGATTAAAATTCCCCCTAAAGGGGAACAGCTAAAATCTGGCCCAGTTTGGAACTTTAACCCTCATTAAGTCAGCATAAGACCATGGTATGGTACAAAATACCTAAACTATCTTTCTCTTGGTAGAATCTGGCACATAATGTTTCTAACAATTGTTCTGGCAAAAAGCACTGTAAAAATTGGAGATGGAGAATGCACGCAGGGCTGTCTTGCTACATTGAAATTGTAATTGGCTTAGTATATGGTCAAGAAAGCTCCTCCTACATGAAAAAAATACTTGACACAATGAAGAATCAGAGCTTAAAGCCATTCACAAAGTCATTTACTCCCATGAACAGCTGGAGCATGTATGCAAAATTGCTGAAATCGTATTTCTGATATAAGGTAGAAGCATTTTTAAAAAGTTGGCCAAAGCATTTATCATTTATGAACCATTGTTTAATATTGGATGCATGAGAACTATGCCATTATTTTAATGTGATGATGACTAACCCCACCATGAAAGCAAGAATTTTGAGTTGAGACATTTTAACAGGTCTTTTTGTGACTAGTGCAATGAACTTGCATCGAGGTTTAATGATGTCCATCATATAGTATTTTCTGATAAACACTAGGTCTCCTTGCCTCAGACATAGCAGGTGCTCAAGAAGGAATGCTGGTGGATCTGAGTTGCAAAGTAGATCCCACCATATCTGCATTTAGATACTGGTTAATGTATACAATTTAGTGCCAACGTTTGAAGACATGAGTCTTAAAAATCAGAATCCATGAAATGAAGTTGTGCAGAATATTTTTGAGGGAGGGGGCATGATTAAGCTGCCTGACTTTTTGATCATTTGCCCCAGGTATTTCCTTTAAAAATAACAGTATTCACGTGTTGTCTTTGGATGATGTGTGCCTGGTGTCCAAAAGAGCGTCCCCAAACTCATTAATCAAACTGCTCTTGATTTCTGCTTAAGTGACTTAGTAGAGGTTTCTTTTTAGAACACAGAAAAAAAAACATTAAAATGGAAAGCCAAAAAAATATGTCAAAAGTTAAGGGACATGTCTTGGGGTTAACAGAAAAAATATTTTTCTGCTTTCTCACATAATTCAAAATATGAATTTAAAAAAATAATTACCTATAAAGGGCAAGAAACATCCGATGATTCTACTTGACTGTGTTTTGGATGATATAAAGATTCTGTGTAATTAAAAAAAGAGAGATTAAGACACAGCAACTCTATTGATTGGATATTTATGTGTTATGCAACAATTTGGATATTTCAGGGATTGAAGTTTTTGTTTTTCCATAAAAGGAAGCATTAATATCCCTAACCATGTGATATATATTAGAATTCATGAGATCTCATCCATATGATTTAACCTGACTGACACTATATTGCATTCAATGCATATTTCAACTCTAGAGATGTTAACAGAAACGGTAGTAAAATTCTTACATCTCTGAAACATTGTCACTTTAAAAATGAATGAAATCATGTAGTTTCTTTTATTGACTGACAGCAAGTTCTTCTATTTTAGATGAAAGGAAATAAATATAATGAAGGCTCTGTATGTATTTCTGATAGAATCTAATTGACAAAACTTAAATGGTCATGAATATATTCAAAGGATAATCTCTTTGGGCACACAGCTCTAGATTTTAAAATATTTTTTCTCAGCACACTGGAAATATTCTACTGTTTTCTGGCCTCTCTTGGTCCTGTTGAAAGGTGAAGCTGCTGCCTCATTCTTGACAGGGATATGTAAAATTTACCAGAGATTTGAATCTGTGGGTTGAAGAGTGGGATGCTTGACCTCAAGGTCTCTGCTGTAATCGATGCCAGTTGTGATAATGATAATGCTCAGAGTATCCCTTTGAGAATGGATGGCTGCAGAAGAATGGATCAACAGATTCTCATTTCAATGCTCAGAAAGATATTGTGTGTTTATTGAAGTACTGAATGAGATATGGTTGTCTTACAGATCCCTAAAATTTTGAAAGGTGTTTATGCCTAAATATTGAGGAGTCCTGGCCACCATGCTTGATATTTTTTAAAGTGTAACATCGACTTCAATATCAACTATATTTTTAATCAACTTTTTTTGATAAACTGTAGCCAACTAATAATAGATGCTTGATTAGTGATTGATCTGAGGTTTTACTGCCCACTAAACTTTAGTGTATGTATGTAACAAAGATATTCATTGTCCAAAAGCAATGGGAAAAACATTCTGCCCCAAAAGATATGGCTTGGAAGTGTGTGTGAATTCTGGTTTCATGAAATGTACTGTGTCTTATCCTACCCACTGAGCCCCCACTCTTCCTGAATCCTTTTAAATCTTTGGTAGTATGACCTGTTCTTCACCTCTAGTCATTGTACACTTGCCCTAGATAGTTTCTCCATTCTCTCCTAACTAGCTTCTGACAATCTGTGATTTCAGGAAAATGTGGTATAGACTCACTGGCACTTTAAAAATATGTATAATACTTGAATTTTAATAGACCATACACCAAAGAAATGAACCTTTCTGACATACAAGATTTTTTATTAGTAAGGCTTTTTGAAACTTGTGAAATAACGTATCAGTTTTCACCTGTTAAGTAAGTGTATAAAGATGACCAAGAGTAGTCAGAAGAAATTCAGAGATACATTTGTTGAAGTGTATATTAAAGTGGTAAGAACTTATTTAGTATGCCCGAGGCTCTGGTTTTGATGACAAGCAGTGTAAAAAAATGTGTGTTATGTGTATGTACTTATATTTTCATCTATATTTACAGGCACAAATGCTTTATAAAAAATTAGAAGAGAAAGCAGTCAATAGGTAGTAAATCAGAGAACCACACTTGCCACATTTATGAATTGGAGTTGGATATATATAATTTTTTCCATATTTTTATTAGGGCTTTATACTTGTATATAATGGAACTCATATATGTTTGTACATGCATACTGCCGCAGTCTGGCTGGGCACAATTCAGGAGCCACTTGTCAAAAGAAACTAACTTTATTTTTAGAACCACACAAGATAAACAAAACAGCTCCTCAGGAAAAAACCCTCAGAGCCCAACTGCCACCACTGGCTTCCCACAAGCCACACACCCCAACAACCTCCTCCTCCCACAATCCTCCTGCTCTTGAGGCTGATTGGCTGGGTCGCATGGGCGGAGCCAAAAAAGTCCCCCAATGAGCAGCTCCGTGGTCTGAAAGGGCAGGGAAACAGCCCAATGAGCATCACCGCAGAGGAGCCAATCAGCTAGATGTTGCTAGATGTTGCTGGGGCTGCTGTGAGCCAATCATCAGCTGGCAGTCTGAAAGTTTGCTGGAGCCCCTTCGGCTGTGGCTCTCAACACATACAATATAATAATATAATTTGGCTGATATCATTCCCCAGTTTCTTCTTGTCTTCCCTTCCTCCCTCCTTCTGATCCCTTTCCTCTACTGATCTCTCTTCAATTTTCATGAGATACCTCACTACTCTATAACTTCCATGTATGTGAGAAAACAAATGACCCTTAACTTTCTGAGTTTGGCTTATTCAACCCTTCACATACTGTTCTCAATTTCCATCCATTTTCCTGAAAATGACATAATTTCACTGTTCTTGATGGCTGAATCAAACTCCCATGTTAGTCACCATTTTCACTGCTGTAACCAAAAACATCTGACAAGACAGGAGGAAAAGTTTATTTGATGGTCATGGTTTCAGCAGTCACAGACAGCTGACTCCATGGCTCTGGGCCCAAGACAAGGCAGAACATCATGGCTGAACGGTGTGGAGGAGGAAGGGGGCTCCAAACATGAAATCAGGAAGCGAAGAAAGAGATAGCTCCTCTCACCAAAGACAAAATATATATCCCAAAGGCATGTGCCAATGACCCACCTCTTCCAGCCACACTCTGTCTGCCTACAGTTACCACCCAGTTAATCCCCATCCGAGGATTAATATACTGATTAAGTTAAGACTCAAAAGCCGATTATTTTACCTCTAAACTTTCTTGCATTGTCTTTACACATGAGCTTTTGGGGGGTACCTAATATGCAAACCGTAACAACTCCATTGTTATGTATATCATATTCCTTACCCATTTATCTGTTGATGGACACTTTGGCTGGTTCCACAGTTTGGCTGCTGTGAATTGTACTACTATAAACATGGGTATGCATGTGTCACTATAGTATGATGACATAATTCTTTATGATAAATATCAAGAAGTGGTATAGCTAGGTCAGATGGTGGTTTCATCCCTAGTCTCCTTAGGTACCTCCGTACTGATTTCTAGAGTGGTTGTGTTAGTTTTCCATCCAATCAAAAGTGTAGAGACTTTCCTCTTTCCCCTTATCCTCTCTGGATTTGTTTGTATTCTTAATGGCTGCCATTCTAACCTAAGTTAGATGAAATCTCATTGTCGCTTTAAGTTGCATTGTTCTAATTGTTAACTCTGTTGAATATTTATTTATATATTTGTTAGCTAACAACGACTATGTTTTAGAAGCTTCATTAAAAAGTTTTATAAAAATAAAATCCTTACAAATTCAAATACACTAATGAATTCTGATAAAATTTTGATCCAATAAATAGAATGTTACCCTGATTAACATTAATTTTGCTTCATCTGATATGCATTTGTTTGTAACTTATCAATTACCTTTTTCTTTTTTCTTCCCAGTGTTCAAGAATCCAGTGTGTAAGTTATATAGATTTCCCACGTCTGACAATAAGTGGATGCGGATCCGGGAGCAGATGTCAGAGAGCATACTTTCTTTTCATATTCCCAAGGAACTGATTTCCCTCCACATAAAAGAAGATTTGTGTAGGTAAGAGAAAACAATTTATCATTGCCTCTCACATTACTTATTTCTTCATATCCATTTTTAAATTTTTTGAATTAGCAAATTTATAAATTATGTATGTTTGTCATCTCCAACTTGTCTTGAAATATACATATTGTGATATACATGCATACAATGTAATGATATAGTTTGGCCCTTACCTTATAGAAAAGGTATTAAATAAAGGAAAAGTGATATAGAAGAGGCTGGTCATTATTGTCCCTAGGCAGTATTCAAAATCTAACAGGTTTTTATAGCCTAATTGACCTAAATTAACATATGTAGTAACTCATATACTTATCACTAATTACTTACTCTTTTTCTAGAACATTTTTTTTCATAAAGTGTGATGATAACATACATATTTAGACCTTCACTGTCTGCTATGGTAAATATTAAAATATCTGGGATATTGATCATTTAAAATATGCTTCCCAGTTGGGATGTTCTGTAGGTTTATAATACACATGAAACCTCAAATTCTTAGTGCACTCACTACACACTCACACACACACATACACACACACACACACGTAATTTAATAATGAAATGTTAACATTGCAGTTATATTGGGGTTAAGTTAAATTTATGACATTTAATCTTAACTTTTAATTTTTTACTTTTTAAATATATCAAATAGAAAATTTAAAATTACAAATGTGATTTTCTTTTGTGGCTTGAATAAGCTCTTAAGTCTTGTGGACTACTTGGTATCTAATAAATAACTTGAGCTTTGACCTGTAAAATAATTCTTATGTCTATACCTCATCTACCTACGATAGCTGTTTCTTAAATTCCAACTTGAATTAAAGCAGAGTAGACCACCTCCTTGGACCACTCATTTGTAGCAAGGCTTTAAGATGTTTGTTGGTCTGAAAAATCATTTAAGATAATGGATAAAATTTGCTATGCAAATGGGCAGTATTGTACCACAGAGTTAATTCAGTAGTTATAGTAAAAATGGCAGAAGAATTTAAGAGCTTATTGGTTGATTAGACAGTCTCTGAATCATGACTAATTAAATAATTTGTTTCTTTGCCTTTTAAACTAACTTGTCCTGACTTTTAAAATGTTTGATACTATGATACATTACACTGAATTCCTTTAAGGCCCTAAATCTGAGATAATTTTCATTTGTTTTAATGGTTAATAGTCTGTAATTGCTGAAATATAGGATTTAACGGTATCATATGCCTTCTGTAGACATGAAGTCCCCAGGGATTCCTGTTGACCCATGCCATCAAGAGAACAGAGACAGGGCAAGTCAAATCTGCCAGGTACTGACAAATTTGGTTAGGGTTCCTAAAACTGCACAAATACTATATACCAAAGGCAAAAAAAAGAGAGCGGAAACTGAATTTTAGGAGAAATCAGGCAGGAAACTGGATTAGAAGGACCTCTGGATCTAGGGCAATAAAGAATAAAAAGGAAAGATGGAGACAGCAGAGTGAGGAAAATCAGGCCCCAGAAATCAGGCAGCAGGTATCAGACCAATCAGACTCAGGTCCAGAGAAGCTACAGCCCAACCAGGAACTGACGGGCTACAGAAGAGCCAGCTGGAAGAGCAAGTTTTAATGTGAGCCAAAGTGTTCTGAAATGGGCCTTCAGTGTCACCCTTGCCTGGAGCAGCGGCATGAATAGGCAGAGAGCAAGGACAGATCCCAGGAGACAGAAGGAGGCTTACACAATAAAAAGCAACACAGAGATTGGGTCTTTGAGATCCTAAAAGAGTCATCCTCCTCAATATGGTTGTGTTCAGACCATTAGACCCAAGAACCACCCATGCTAAATCCCTTCAAGGACCACCATTTTTCACTAAAAGGTTGGAGGCAGCAAGTTCTCACAGGATTAGAGGAAGAGAAAGGACCCTCAGAAAACAAGCATGAATCTCGGGTGCCAGGCAGGACCTAGCACCTTTGATCAGCTGAAAGACAAGGAAAAGGATTTGTGAGATGAGATAGATTTAAGTCGTGACTGTACCTTACTCTATATATGGTACCTGAATAGCTGCACCTAGTTTAGCCAGTCCCAAATTTCTACTAAAACACTCACAAAGACATGGAAAAAGGAAAATTATGGCACTTCAAAAAATACTGAAATCTACGGACATGATACACAGGAAATTTTATATAACAATCAATTTTAGGCTGATATTATAGGGTTGAAAAATCTTGGTTGATGCTATTTAATTTAAAACTATAACAAGCTAGTCAAAGAGAAGATACAGAGAAAAACCTACACTATGTCCTAATGTCTCTTTGATCATTCCTTTGGAAACATCTCAGAGAATGAGCAGCTGGCCCTCTGGGGCATATTTCTTACCTCTGAGTTAACCACTATGTTATCTCCCTACTTCTATTCCACTCCCATCAGTGTCTCTCAGTCCACTCACTATTAGAAAATCCTGAGGAGGAATAATGAGCAGAGAATATGGAGAGCCCTTTGTTATTTCTGTTGTTCATTTTTTTTTCTTTTAATATGCAAGTGTTGTTCACCTACTCTGTTCTCTTGTTATTTTCTCTCTCTCTTCTTTTCATACGCATTTATAGCAAAATATTCACTGACACAGGAGAAATCTGGTGGGCAGTTTTGGTGGAGAACAAGGACCATTACCTCTAAATACAAGGTTCCATGGCCAGAGATAAAACTAGTAACTGGGATTGTTCAGAGAAAGTCAGATTTCAATTTTAGGAAACCAAATGACATGAAAACCTGTTAGATTCTTAATACTGCCTAGAAACAGCTATGACCAGCCTGTTCTATATCACTTTTGCTTTATTTGATACCTCTTCTCTCACTAGAAAGTGTTAAAAAATTCAATACTGAACCTTTAAGAACCTTACAAAGGAAAGAGGAGAAAAAAGAAATCACTCTGCAGACTCAAAGGGAAATAAAAAAAAGTACAAAAGTTGACTAGCCATCTGAGTAGACTGTCGGAAGATATATTATGAAACAGAATCAGAACCCACAGGAAAAGAACCAGTGAAAGGGAAAAGGACAAGAAGAAAGTGATAATGGAGCAAGTAATGAGATTTTACAGTGCAGCAGCCAAATTAAATACACAGAGCCAGCAGAGAAGATTTGACGCCAAGAAATCATCTCAGTAATGTGGAAGACAAATATGATAAACTCTCCCTAAATGTTAAACAAAGGTGAAAAAAGCTCAGAAGGATGAAAGAGATGTTTGATGCGCAGTGCAGAAGCGGGAAACTGCTAAATAATTTTAAATATCCTTAGGAGAGAGTAGTGTGTGCAAAAGCAATGGCTGAGTACCTGTGTCCACAGGGGTGCCTTTTCTTCCTTTATGCCCAGATCGGACTCACCTTGTACTTCTCTGCAGAACCAAATGGCAGAAGCCAACGGAATAATGTCTAATGATTTCTGAGAGGAAAAGACTGTGACCCCACATTATTATTTAGGGTCAGGTTATGAATTTTTTATGAATGAAGGCAATGGAAATGACATACTTAAATATGCAGGACCTCAGAAAATGTCATCCACAAGCTTTCTTACTAAACCTACATGAGGACATGTGTCATCTAGTAAGTTAAATGAAAAATTCAGTTTATGGAATATTCTAGATTAGTACATAAATTGTGATACAAAATTAATAAATAACAAAATATAAGAAAATGAATTGCTAATGTAAGAATAGAAAGTCCTTCAAAAGTACTTACACAACATTTTTCTTTGTGAGGTGGAATCCCCAGCCTGGACAAAACTCTTCTCTGAAATACTTTTCTCAGCTGTTGTTCCATTACTTTTATTCAGATTCTAGAAAGAATCTGGCCCTGCTTGTCTTCCCTCCCAACCCCACAATTAGATGGACTCTAACTGAGATGCCATAGTGCTATTTTCTTTCAGTACTTGTAAACAATACAAAACACTTCAGTAAAGCGCTTGGAAATCATCCCTTGGAGAATTATTAATAAAAAAAGCTTTGAAATTTTTCTTCAGGAAAAAAACAAAAGAGACCATTGCCTGGCTAACTTTATTTAGGTTATTTCCTTTGTTAGGGATGCATAGCATTTTATATATAACTATTTTCTTATAACTATTTTAAGATAAATATTGAGTAAATCATTACATTTTGGGTGAAGGGTACTAAAGCATACTAAGTTAACTAGTAGCAGATATAAGCTATCACTAAGTCTTTTTTTTTTTTTTTTTTGGTACCAAAGATTGAACTGAAGGGTGCTTAACCATGGAGCCACATCCCCAGCCTGTATTTTTATATTTTATTTTGAGACAGGATCTCACTAAGTTTCTTAGGGTCTCACTAAGTTTCTGAGACTGGTTTGAGCTTCTCCTGCCTCAGTCTTCTGAGCGTCTGGGATTACAGGTGTGCACCACCACACCTGGCCCTTTTCATATTTTGTTTTGTATAATACCTGTAGAGATAGATCGATCAATTGATTGATAGATAAAGAATAATAGATTGAGAGTTACAAATAAAGGTATACTTTCAAAAAAGAGAAAACTCAGTGCATACAGAATGAACTCAGTCATGCCCTACCTACATCAGCAGTCAGTGAAAACTTTTCCTTGAGCGCCAGAATTAAATATTTTTCTCTTTGCAAGGCATATGGATATCTGCTATTTTAACCCAAAGCAAGTGTAGGCAGCGTTTGAATGCTATTTTTCAACAATACTTTGCTTAGAAAAGCAGGATTTGCCTCTTAATTCCCATGATGAAGAATTTGCTAACAAAGGAAGTCCTTAACATCTATAAAGTCTGGATTATGAAAATCCTAGACGTGCTTTCATGATGCTGTAACTCTTTAAATCTCCCTTTTTATCCCAGTTTTGACCTTTCATGTAATTAGCTGATAGCCAAAAAGTCAACAGTACTGAGTTGGTGTGTTACCATCTCTCTATAGAAGTTTTTAAGTATTTATTTGAATATTTTCTTACTTTAGTGCCCTTATTTTATTTACCAAGGCTTTAAAAATGGAAAATTAAAATGACCGCAATGAATTGATGTAGTTTCAGAAATTCACAGATAGATATTTCCTTAAGTTTGATTATGGATTTAATTGGGAAAGAAAATAGACGTTAAGGAAAAGAGGGAAGGGAATTTTAGGTCTGTGTAGTCAAAACAGTGACTTAAAGACAAGGCATATCAGTAGTTTCATATCTTTTTTAACTTAGTAAGAATGAAATCTCACTCATGACATAAAAGCATAGTATTAACTTTCACACATGGAGGTTGGTGTGTATTCAACAGAATGTGTTTTTGTGGGTCAGTTGGCAGGGGTCACGTGTGTGTACTGTGGGCTTTTTGACGTAGTGCTCACATACGGGGTTGATGAGGAGAACGGTGCCCTTTGCAGACAAGCTTGACACTGAGTGTAAATGTTCTGGAGGGGACAGAACTGTGCAGCAACTCCTTTCACATCAGTCAGGCACAGTGTCTATTCTTGCCTGCAGGTGCCACCCAAAAACACCCTCGCTCTTGGTCTCACAGTTAATGTGACATTTGGACTCCACATGAACTACTTTTATTAAATTTGAAATTGTTTGTAGACCGATTCTTAGGGCTATGGCAGAGTTTAAATCCTTTGGAAACTCCCTCTGATTGGCCTCAGCTTAGCACCTTCTGAGTTCATGTTCACATACATAACAGCTTTTGAATCGGCAGTGAAGTGCTTTCAAAACACCATGCTTTGAATTTTATATCATGGTTTAGGTCCAAAAAAATTTGCCATCAGGGAACTTAGACATCACTCAAGTTATGTTTACTGCTGTGAAGAAAGGCTCATATTGTGCCTAATAATTTTCTGATTTCTTGCTTTGGGAGCCATCGTTTACAAATATAGAGAATACATATTGAATTTTTACTTTGAATATCATACATTCCCATTATAAAAATATAGTAAAGGGCTGGGGCAGGGGCTCAGTAGGAGAACACTTGCCTTGCACATGTGAGGCACTGGGTTCAATCCTCAGCACCACATAAAAGTAAAAAAAGATATTTTTTTAAATATAGTAAAAATACAGAAAATATAGAAAAAGGAAAATCATTCTAAATTCCCTATTAAGAAGGAGAAATAGAGTCTTTAATTTTACATTCTCTCTCAGCTTTGTAAGCTTCATTGTAGTAAATGGAATTTGTACTTCCATGACCATCACACACTGGCATCAAGCTTAATTTTTTTGCATATCTGAATTGTATTATAAATCCATCCATGATTCTATATCATCTGAAATGAAAATGTAGGCTACTAATCAGTTAAAATATTTCATCTTAACTTTGATTAATACATCAAAAAGCTAGAAGGAAATATACTAGCATAATCACATTTATTGTTCCTAGGTGGTAAATTTAGAATGGCAATTTATTTCACAGCTATATAACATTAATACACTAACCCTTGAAAATAACATAGAATACTTAGACTTGCCAATTAACCATAGCTCCACTTCCTATAGTTTAAAAACTTGCATTCATTCTAAATATCAAAGTCTATTCAAAACTTAGCTCTGTTCAGGCCTGATTTTAAAAATTTGGGTGACTCTCTTTAGGAAAATTGATAGTCCTTTAGAACTTCACTTGTCCCCTTCCCTACCTTAAGACAATATATAAGTAAATTAGGTGGGCTTACAGTATATACGTAGCATCAAGAACAAAGGGATTCTTGATTCCTTGTGATATCCTTTGGATGTCTACTGGTTTCTACTATGGTATAATTGGTAATCACTGAGATGCATGGGTTCCATCTTCCTTTCAGGTAGTTTCTCGGCATCCCATTGGGGTCCCTGGGCATCTGATATTCAAGTAGTTACCCTTCCTTGCTTTTTGGTCCTGGTCTTATACTTGCATCAAAACACTGACCTTTGCAGCAATTCTACCATTGTGGATGTGTGGGAGCCTTTAGATTTCTAAACACCAGACACAGTCAATATGCATCTAGGAGCTTTCCACCATCATTTCCACAGCATTGCTTAGCTACCACGTTGAATCATTGTCAAGGCTATGGGTCATGAAGTCCTGTATCCTTGCCTATGTGCTTTATTGAAAATTATACTCTATCACATATCATTTCATAACCTCATTTTTTCCAGTATGTTATTAATATTTTTATACCTTTCTAAGTGCTTTTCTAAAATATGTTTCACATAGTTACATGATGTTCTGTCATGGAACAGCTTAATAAAGTACATAAAAATTGTTGCTTATGTTTTTATATATTATATAATATGAATAATTTTAATGAGAAAATCATATATATCTTTATTATCCTTTAGGCTTAAATACTAGAAGTAAAATTGCTGAAACAAGATGTGTGTGTTTTGTGGCTTTGGTTTCATATTTCCTAGTTGCCTTCAGAAGTTTATATCTGTTTTCACTTCTGTAGCTACATATGCACACCTTCAACTCTTACTAGTTTTCAATTTTTTTTTAATTACTTGTGTAGTTGGACATTTGTCTATATGTGTATTATAGATACTGGCACAAATACACATAACAGAACTGTGTGGAACTAAGGTGTTCATCTTTTCCTTTTGATTGGCAAGAGATATTTATATGACTAGCTTATGTTTTATAACATTTTAAAAATACTATTTCTAATTTTATGTTTTACCTTATATACTTATTTGTATTATGAAGTTGTATGTACATTTTGTGTTTTTTTTTTCCCATTGTTCATAGAAAACTTGTTTTTAGTCTCAGAGAAGTTCAGTATCAATAAATGTTTAACATGTTTCTTTATTTTACATTTTGGAATTTTATTATCAGGAATTTATTTAATGTAAAATGAGGTACTAAGTTGATTACATTTCTAAAAATTTAGTCAATTTTCATTTCTTTTTTACTTCCTTATGGTTTTTGCCCAATAACCATGTGTCTTCACCGTCATCATCAAAGTAATCAAAAATATTAAAAAGTATTAGTTAAAACAAATTTACCCTAAAAATGGGTATCTTTGGAGTATTTGTTTTTTACATTCATGAGTATGGTCCTGTCATGCCATCTCTTCTACATTCAAAAACATTTTTATAGTTTTTTTCATAGTGTTTTATATTTCTTTAAAGAATTAATGTTTGATTTTTATTGATTTTTATTTTTATTTATTTTATTTTTATTTTTATAAGAATTAATTTAAAATAATTCCTATGGACTTATTAATGCTACTCTTATTTTCTCAATCAAATACTAATGTTTTCATCAACTTTCTTTTAAAAAAATAGACTTCTTATATGTATCACATGCTGTTTGTTTAAATGATGAAATGATCAAAAACTATGAATTTGTGATGAATCTTAGGTGCATAAACCCTGCCATGTATGTTGCCATTTTTAGTGTTTTTGAAAGTTTTTAATTCTAGTTTTATTTCATTCTGGACCAGTTGTTATTTTGTAAATTGTATTTCATTTTAAAGATATTAGCATTTTGTCCCCCCATGTTTTGTTTAAACATTCTGAGTAATTAGTGGTTTTCTTACTTGTTTTCCTTATAAAGCTTTTCTCAGTTATTTCATAAATACCTTAAAATAAATTATGCTTTGTATCTGAGATGTAGAAATTTGTAATAATTTCTTCAAACTTGAAATTATTATTATATTCTCAATCTCTTACTGTTTTTTCCATCTTTTTTTTTTTTTTGGCTACTTGATCTATCAAAGGTTAAAAGATTTAGATGATAAAATCCTCTTAAAGACTGCTTTGTCATCACAACAAAGTCAACAGACATTAGACTTATATTTCTGGCCTCTCTGTAGCATCCACCTGCTTCTGGGAAAGGCTGCCATCACCTGTGGCAGCAGGAGCCAAATGTCACCTGACACTCCTGCTGTGTCTCCTCCTTGGGCTTCTCTCCTGCTTAGTTCTGCACAGCCTCTCTCACCACATGCTGCTCCTGATTTGTCACATTTACTCCCATGGAGTCCACTGTGGGCCCTATGCCATTGTTTCCAAATCCTTTAACTCCCACTTATCTTCCAAGCTCCAGATACCTCTACTCCACCACCTGCTGTCTATGTCTATTTACATCTTGCGGTTACTCCACATGCCTAAAGCTGAACTCATCTGTCTCCTTTCAAAACCCTTCTTCCTCAATTAGTTCCTGTTTCCTTACATGACACCACCCTGCCCACATGTAGGCTCAATGCAGAAGTATAGAATGTGTGCCCTTTTGTCCTGTCTCACTACATTTACTCACATTCAGCTTCCTGATTCAGTTTCTAATCATTCTCATTCCACAGTTTCTTCCAAACCCTTCCTGCTCTAATCAGAATACCCCCATTTCTTTCTTACAATAGCATGGCAGTTGACTAATGGCTTTTCTGCCTACCTACAACCTTACTATTTTCTTAAAATCCATGATTCACTTGCAGGCTCACAAAATGTGATTAAAGTATTTCAAAAATGCAGACATACCGTGGGAGTTTTGGGGAGATAGCTTTGATATTTAACCTTTTAAGAACAATATTGGGATTATGTGTTGGAAAGGGGAGAAGGGAACAAACTTCTGCTTATAAAGTTCCCAGTTTAATACTTTCTTTTGAGAACTTCAATAAACCATTCCATATTCCTGATACATATAGGATTTGGTATTGAAAAGCAAACTACTTCTTCTATTGGTTATAACTAAAATCTGGCAGAAATGGGAACTAGTTTATCATGGGGTAATTTAATGGGAGGAAAAGGAGACTAATGTGTTGAAAATTGCATATAAATGTCATATGTATTATGTGTGTATGTGATAATAATATAAATAGGTTTGTTGTGTTTATAGTGCATCAAGCTTTATGTTCCTTTAAGCTTGGGTTGGGTGCAGACAAGTTACATAGATCTCCCCAAACTACCACTGATAAAAATTTTACGGTTTGTTTTTATGTTGCCACATATTTTGTTTATGTTGAATATTTTCTCCAAATTTGGTATGATTTCAAAATTTGGCTATGCCCAGCCTATGCTGAAGTATGCTAGTTATTATACAGAATGACGGTACCTGTATAATTCAAGCTTCATGCTGGATACAAATGTATTCAAACATGGTGTGCACATGTATAATGTAGGAGAGACTCCCGTGGCCATGGAGTAGTGGCTTTAACAAAACACCTACATTTCTATGTAAAACAAGTATTTACAAACCATTCATTGTACAAAAAAAAATTTCACTGAGAATAAATACGAACCTAATAGAATTAAATTATTTGATTTATAACATTTTTTTTGTTCTCTTTCATCTCTTTACACATATTTCATCATTAATTCAAGGGAAGGGGAAGAGGAGAAATTTTCAAGCTTATGGTATTGGGAGTTTAAAGGATAAGAATATTTCACATACAATGAACTTTTTAAAGGCTTTCTTAAATTTCATGTAAAACAGATGAGTATATTTATATGTATCATGCAGAAAAAAATCTTATGAACAACATATTTATAAATATGAATGAAACTTTCATTATGGAAAACTGTAGGAGAATTTGAGACATATAAATTTTAAATATACGATTTTGTGAGCCTCTTTAGGAATGTTTTGTTTTAGATATCTCAATTGGCAAATGCTATACATAATACTAGACTCATGATGATAAAATATTTTGTATCAATGAAAATCACATGTATTTAGTTCATTACTAAATATTTCAAATATCCTATATTTTAAATCTATATTCTATAACTATGAACATATACATTTACTTATGCATCTGTATCCTAAGTCTACTTCTTGAATATATAATGTACTTTTATTTGTTTTAAAAAGATGGCCACTAAGATCTCCTAGAACCCCAGCTTTGAAATCATAGATGCCACACAGTGTGTATGTTAGAGAGACATGTTCTGTATGTTTACTTAAATTTTATTTCCTATACCTGAGTTGATTTTGTAAGCAACAAAGCTATTTTGGGAGATGGAAGATAATTCTCTGACATTGCACATTATCTTTCTTCTTCTTCTTCTTTTTTTTTTTTTTTTTTTTTTTTTTTTGATACTGTGGATTGAACTGAGGGGTGAATAACTGAGTCATATCCCCAGGTCCTCCTTTTTATATTTTATTTAGAGACAAGGTCTCCCTAAGTTTCTTAGGGCCTTGCTAAATTCCTGATGCTGGCTTTGAATTTGAGATTTTCCTGCCTCAGTCTCCAGAGCTGCTGGGATTACAGGCGTGTACCCCGGTGCCAGGTTGAACACATTATCTTAAAGCATATTTCAACTATCACTTAAAAAAAATGGTTCATTTTATTTCAAAATGACACCACTTCAAAATGTCTTTTAAAGTGTTAAAAGTCTGTCTTTAACTTTAAAATTAAAACCAGGCAAATTTTATTTCTAAAACCTCTTCACTATTATTTTTTACATAGTGACCCAGCTCCATTGAGCATTAGTTCACTTTTTGAAATCAATTTATTTACTTTTTGTCAATATATTTCCAGTCAAACTTATTCTTTTTACAAGGCAAGTCTGTTCTTATGTCTCCCCAATTCTCCTGTTGTGTCACATGCCTTGTTTTCTTTTGCACAGCTGAAACATGGATGTTTTGGGATGTCTGTTGACATTTGCATACTTGGTTAAAACAAAGACACAATGAAAATCTTTGATGATTTTAAAGAAATGTTGGTTAGTGGGAAAAGCAATAGGGAGCCAGCCACACTCTTTAGATCTCATACATATCAAGTAAATCTCAAACTGTTGAGTCTAATAGAAGTTTCTATAGTGTCCTGTCTCTTCCTCTGTTTTTCTTGGTGTTTCTTTATATCTCTCTCTCTTGCTCTCCCTTGCCTGTTTTCTGAGAATAGTGAAGCCCAAGAATTCACAAAAGATGCTTTAGAAAACATCCCATCAGAACTCTCCTGTCGGCTTATGCCTGATGAGTGTTATTTCTTCTGTTCATTTTTCTTTATATAATGTTGAAGCACAGTTAGGATGCCACACGGTCCGTTGTTTATCTTGCAAAGTGCTTTTGCCCTACTAAGTCCGAGTATGGAGGGCAGATGCTGCATGCCATTAAGTTCATCGTTATGGATTCTTGGTATCATTTAATGAGAGGTCCTGTAGAGCACTTAGGAACTTCAAGCTGGCGATAAAAATATGGTTTTATATCACTGTTTGGGTATTATGATATCCCCACAGGAAAGAACAGGGCAAAACTCATAAAGAAACTTTTTTTTTTCCTATTGTGCCAAGATTCTTTATTTCAAATGACTTGAGTATAGAAAAGTGTGTTGTAAACATAAGAACACAGAATTGGAGTCATCATAGATTGAGCTCAAATTATGTATGTGCTGCTTGAAACATACTTTAAATTTGTAGAAAATTAATCTATCAGTTTTCTGATTTTTAAACTATTTAGGTTATAGTATCATTTGTCTTGCAAGACTATGTATTAATTTAATAAGCAATCAGAAGGGTCTAGCATTATAGATTATAGGAATTTGTTTTGTGTTGTGTGTGTGTGTGTGTTGCAGTACCTGGTCTGAGACTTGGCTCAATCAACCCCATTGAACAGCTCTATGACAAGGTTTGACCAATCTAATTGCTATAATTTTGAGTTTCTTCAGCTATAAAAATGGGCCTAAGTGATATATGCATGTAGTTGTGAGATTTCAAATGAACTATGGATACAACACAACCAGTATGTAGATACACATAACGTTAATTTGAAAGAAAGCCTTAATATTCATGTAAAGAATCATGTACTCAGCAAACAATACATATATCAAAGCTACAGTTGGGCTGGGATTGTAGTGCAATGGTAGAGTGCTTGCCTAGCATAAACAAGGCACTGGGTTTGATGCTCAGTACCACATAAAAAAATAAAGTAAATTAAAAATGTTAACAACTAATAAAAATATTTTTTAAAAAGCCACTGTTATTTCTCACCCCAACATAAAATTTGTAGTGTTTCAGACACAAAACTGAGTCTGTAATTTATTTTAATCTCCTTTGGTTTAATAGCTCAGTCTGGCTGATACCTACATAAGATACACAGAGAAAAACCAAGGGTGCACGTACACAGAGGGAAAGCATTATAAGGTCAAAGACGGGGGTCACATTCAGCCAAGGATAGAGGTCTCAGGAGAAACCACTGATACCTTGATCCTGGATTTGTAGGCTCCAGAACTATGTGAAAATATATTTCTATTGATTAAGCCACTCGTCCTGTGGTATTTTGTTCTGAGAGCTCTAGCAAACAGTACAGGCCCCAAAGCCAAACTGCCTGGGCCTTGCTCCAGCTCTTGTACTCAGCAGGTAGATGACCATGGGTGAATTACTTAACATCTCTGGCCTTCATTTCCTCATTTGTAAAATGAGGATAATAATAATTTATCTTCTTCAATGGGTTGTTACGAGTATCAAATGAATTCTCATTTGTCGAGCTCTTAGCAGAGTACCTGGTACAAAATACAGACTGCATAAATATTTGTTAAATAAAAATAAAATAAATAATATTTTGCTGTGTTGGTTGACTTTCTAGCACTGGGTATAGCCAAGACGTCTATCAAGTGCACACTCCCAAGAAACTATTTGAACCAGTTCTCTATGGAGCTGAATGGTAGTTAAAGTTCAAATGAGTCCCTCAGGTGCGAGAGTTAAATCTTGTCCTGTTCTAGGATGTTTTCCTTAGGAGAAACCATACTCACCAGGAATTAAAATTACAGAGAATAGGATTCACATTGAGACCTGGGTACAAGTACCCCTGACCAGTAATGAGGTATCCATCAAGTCACCTCATTCTCTGTCACGTTCTTCTCATTTGTATCCATTCAGACTCACCAGGTGATGGAAATGTTGTTCTTTGCACTGTTCCTTATGTAAACCTTGTGGCTCCAGAGAATTTGAAATGTGCCTGGTGTGACTCTAGTGTTTTTTGTTTTTAAGAGTCAAGGAGATTTATTTAGGAACGCAGATCCACACTCAAGGGGAAAAGCTAGAGAGAGAGAGTAGAGAGAGATTGCTTGATTGATTGATTGAGAGGGAGATGCGTTTGGAGTAAAGCAAGGAATCCAAATTCACAGGAGAATGAAGGCCATCCTAGAGGAATAGATAATGCCAAATTTTTAATTTTGTTTGGCGCATCTCTGAAACAGTGAATTCTGGGTATTGTGAGGTTTGATGGAGAGATATATTTGATGCAAAATTGACTCTGATTATCAGAAGGAAGAGATGAAGACTAATATCAGAAGGGTCACAGTGTCCACCAACCAGCCAAGGGTGATGTAAAACATTCAGTGAAGCCTCCTGAATTCCATCCATCTATCTCCCTCTACAGGGTGACATCCTCAGCCTAGGACCAGGGCGTTTGAAGGGATGGTATCCAGAGATGTTTGCAGTTTCTGAAAGTGTAGGCAGGAACAGTGAGAGGGTAGTATGAGTGCTACCTTTCTGGCTCTGCTGGTATTTCAAGTACAGTGTGTAATCCTCATGGCTCCTGGGAACAGAAAGACATGCAATTAACATATGTGGATTTGAGCCAAACCTCACAAAAGGCAATGTACCACTGCTTTTAACATAGTGGGATGCTGAGCTTTGAAATATTAAAACATACTTGTCGTCCATGTCTTTTAATTTTAAAACAAACTACCAATGGTAAACAGGATGTTATTTAGAAATAAACACCAGTTCACCTTTATCAGGAATAACAAATAGATTCTATGGCTGTAATAAGGCATACTTATTTATTTACCTCATTTTTTTCTAATGCGGTTACCTAAAATTAAATTATAGAATCTGACTGTTTATCAGATACAAACAGATTCTGTGATTACAACTAAATCCTGTAATAACTGTGTTCCAATTCTTAGTCTTTGCATATAAATTGAAACTTTATTGAGGGAACAGTACAATACCCACTTATTTTAATGTCAAGTGAAAATCAGAGCGAATGACCGCTCAGAAATATTCCATCGTTTTTCATTGAAATAGTGGCTCATGGATCGCAGCACTAACTACATTGTCATTTAGAAAAATGAATTTTTTGAAAAATAAGCCTGTAATTTATGGATGCAATTTTTATCCCCATATTGGTTAAAGTACAGACATTTTGAATAGTGTGCTGAACATACTGTGAAACTTGACATCCAGTTGAACTTTGCTCAGTTTTACGGTGTCGCCCAACCACTTTATGAAATTGAAGCCACCCACCAGCCATTTATGTGGTCTATTCTTCACTGACTATTTAGTATTTCATTTTTTTACCTATCAGATAAATTTTTATGACTTCTTTGGGATTTGATTTAAGGTCTAATTTTGCTTAATGAATGAAAGCAGCTTGGCTATTAAACTCTCCACCCGTGCACACCCACATGTAGTTTTACTATGTGATAATTACCAAAAGGCTCTTTTTAAATTGTAGAGATATTTTTATTCTACAAAATGGTATTATAAAGCTCATTTTGGTAAAAAATATTTCTGTTTACTTAAATAATAACAATCTGAAATAACATTTTAATGTCTATCTTTCGGCTGTATTCTTTGATATATAAATTTTTACCAGACTATTTTATTTGGACAATACTAATTTCTGATAAAGGAACTAACTGTTGTTCTTGGCTATTCTTTGTTATGATAATTACTTTTCTTAATTTCAGAGATTTTTTATTTTATGTACTCCAAATGGGTTTATCATTTTAGATTCACCCATCTAATAAAATACATATTCACATACAGAGTTGTGACTTCAGGACTAGAGATTTCTTGTCTGTGGCCTTTTGACAAGTTGAACATCTCTACAGTCATTTGTCCTTTGTCGAAGTTCAGAGGACCCATTTGTGAAATGGGTATGTGGATTAAAAGCCCATGGAAGAGTCTGAATCCCCAAAGTTTCCCTCCAGCCTACACCTCCCACCCCTGGATTCTTACGTAAAGAGAGGAATCTGTGTGATAGATTCCTTGCAGGGTGTGTTCCTCACGATTCCCCAGAGAAACAGAATAGTGTGTGTGTGTGTGTATCTCCCTGTTGATTGTACGGAACTGGTCTATGCAATTATAGAAGCTGACAAGTCCCAAGATCCACAGGGTGAGTTGGCCAGCTGTAGAGTCAGGGAAGCCAACGAAGGGGCTCCAGTCTGAGTCCGGAGGCCTGAGACTTTGGAGGAGCCAATGATTCCAATGAAATTGAAGGCAGGAAAAAGCCAAAGTTATATTTCAAAGTCAGTAAAGCAGGAGAATTCTCTGAGTTGAGGGAAGATCAGCCTTTTTGTTCAATTCAGGCCTTCTTCTGCTTGGTTGAGGTCCTTCTGCATTAGGGAGGGCAATCTGCTTTACTGGGGCACCAATTCAAATGCTAATCACTTCTTAAAACACCATCACAAGACACAGCTAGAATATTCCACCAAATATTTGGGTACCTCGTGTCCCAGCTACATTGACACATAAAATTAATCATCACGGTAATAAATGTCATGTGAAGATAACAGTTCAAGTCTTTATATCTAAGGAAGACTTGCCTGATCTAAAACTTTCATTCCGAAACATAAAAGGGTAGACAGTTCAACAAGGTGTTACTTCTGAGTTGCAGTTGGGGCAGAGCTTAGCCCTCTACTTTGAGGTTAGTCTATATTATGGTTTTATCATCCCACATTTTAGGAAAATCTAAGAGCAACAAACTTCAAGTGTACTTTTCATCCATTCACTTAACAAGCCCATATTGAGTACATCTCAAGGATGGGGGACTGTGGTAGGACAGGAGATGACTAAGGAAAGTCTCTGCCTATGACAGGTTCAGAACACATTTGTCCCATATTGAAATATTCCCCATCCCCTGGTGCTGGATTTAAAACTACAAAGGCTTTAGATAGGAGCTAATATTTTCCTGTTTCTCTTATTGGTCTTAGACCTTGCTATATTTATTTCAGCATTATTTTCTCCCCAAACACATTTACAGAGAGAATTACTATATAAATAGAAGAGAGATAGTTGGAGACAAGGTTGTATGGAATGAGGCCTGGGGCCTGCGCTGCCTTTACTGGACCATCCCCTGGCTCTCTAGCCCCAGAATAGAAGGAACAAAGTTTAAAAACCATTTATCAATTAAATACTCTTGTCAATGTTTTACACCTTATAGGTAAAATATTTAAAGCAGGTTTGGTTATTTTCTTCTAAGTCCTCTGCAATAAATTTTGTGTTCAATTATTTCTCTTTATTTTTTATGGAGTTTTTAAAGAATTTTAATCTCATTTTCTCATCACGTTTTTCAGTGGTTTATGTCTGAAACATTGTGCATGAGTAGGGTGTTCCATCTCATGGACCTTTCAGAGGATGGAGATGACCTTGAGGAACTTGTATTTTACTGAAAAGAAAAAGCATGTGTTTTTGAAATATTTAAGCAAGGTAAAAACAAAAGAAGCCACACAGACAAAAGATACTTCTTAAGCTTATTTCCAGAGAGTCATATGAATATTTCATCAAGAATCAAAAATGTCACACATTGCAGTTGGAATGCCAAGATCCACAGAGCTGGAGATTTCTTGAGTAGGCCTTAGAAATCATCTGTCTTCTTTGGAGATTAGTTTTGTGTCATTTCCCTTTTTCTTTTGTAGGTAGCAAAGGGAAATGGGACAGATGGCAGTAAGTGACAAAAAACTGTTTACTGTCTGAGAGGCCTAAGCTTATTAATATTTTAATATTAAATATTTTCTTCTCAACTTCTTTTTTCTACCTGTTGGACTCCTAGAGAATTAGGAGGAGTTGGAGGCAGGCTAGAAGATGTGTTTTAGATAGATCTATAGTGAGAATAAAGGAATGAATGCATGAGATGGTGTGTATTTAGCAGGGTGGTAGGTTTTCCACAGAGAATCATTTGGTAGTTTTGCAAAGTCAAAATTGAAGGAGAGAGCTTTTGAAAGTGGGAGCTGTTGTTACTGTGAATAAAATGAGAATGTTTATAGATGAGAAGGAGTATTTTTTAAAATATTTCTCTCTACATCAAACATATCTTTACACAATTCATCTCCTTTGCCACATACTCCAAAGGCTTGGTGAATATATGTAATAATTGAAGTCTAACTTTAGTATCAGATTACCATTGATATCCATGAGACAAAGTGGAGAGATGAGACCACAGGGTCCTCTTAAGGATGGGCACCATCAAATACTTGAACGTAATATAAATGGGCAGGCCTGCGCTCCTCCATGCCCTACTCAACTATTCAAAAGTAAAAAATCCCATTGTATAATTTCTATTTTGTTCAGATTTTTCAGTCATATTTTTATTACTGTAACCAAAATATTTGATAAGAACAACTTGGTGGAGGAAAAGTTAGGGTGCTAGAGAAAGCTGCTTAGCTCATGGAATCCAGGAAGCAAAGAGAGCCATTGAGGGTCCAGAGAAAAAAAACATAACCCGGCCATACCCCATCTGTGTATAGTTACCACTCCGTAATGAATTCAAATTATTAATCCATGAGACAAATTAGGTCTGCTGATCATTCTACCTCTGAAAGTTCCTGCATTGCTTCATGAACTGTTTAGGGAACATTTCATGTCTAAAATGTAACATCTGGTTTATCTTTGAAAAGTACTCGGAAGTTTACAAGTACTAGTTCCTGAGGTCAAGAGCCCACATCCTAAATCCCACTCATTCAACATTTTTTTTTTCATTAAGCAGTCTGTAATTTGTTTTTATTGTATTGTGTTTATGAGTGTTTCTTTGTTTTTACAGTAGGGAATTATATGAAATAAGGAAAGAATGGCCATGGGAACCACAGTTCTAAAGCCTGGTGGACTCTAGTGACTCTAAGGCTACCAAGCAGTTTTCCCTGGGCTTCTCTATATGTGATACAGCAGGTTTCAAACTATTCTCTGAGCCTCCTTCCCAATGTAACCTTCTGTGTAACTGTGCTTGTTTTTATTTTAACAGACAGGTTTTATTAATTCTGATATCCTATAACTTGGATAGTCTAATGTGATATTTTGAGGATGAAAGAAGGTACTCATAATACAGTGGAATAACAGGTATAAACTGGCATAGTTGCCCCACTTCTAGCATATGTTGGTGGAATGAGAAATAGTGGGGAAAATTAGTAATATAATTTAAAAGACTTTTTAAATCTATGCATATAAGTAATTGTGCTCTGAACTATATTTATGAACCATATGACATTAAGACTTTTTGTGCTTATTCAGCTACTAATCATCCTGTGTGTGGGTGTTATAAAACTATGAATGTAAAAGCAGACTGTGTAAGTAGGGCCCATGCCAGAGAGACATTGCAGAAGATGCAGACTGTATTGCAAGCCCTGGGCTAAGTCATCCAAGGAGATCTAATGGGGCTGAAAGTATCTGTGGTAAAAACCCAATGCTGCCTTCTGGAGTCTTTGGGAAATACAAATGGGAAAGTTTCAGGATAGACCCTAGGATCCCGGCACGTTCCAGTGCTTCTTACATCAGAGAGTTACTTTTCATTTTAAAAAATTAGCTCTTAATGTGATACAGGGCTCCAGCAGAAACTGAACTCCTGCTGATGAGACACAAAGTGGCTGTCACTAGAGCTGTCCACTGTGAACTGGTATTGAACTTGAACCCATGGTATGGTATAGGAATAATGTATTGTTAGAAGGGAGTGATACATTTGGAACTAGACTCAAGCAGATCCAGAAGGTATGAGCATATATCATGAAGAGGTGTCCCAGGGTCTCATGTCACCTGCCTTATTGGCATTGATGTTCTTTCTCAACAATACCTTATGCCTGCATGGGGGTTTCCCCATAGAAGAGTAGGGAATTGAAACTGATATGAATTGGCCTGATACATGTTGGGTGGATTTTATGATCAATAGTGAAGGAAATCTGTCCTGTGGGCACATCAGTTTACTTGTCATTCCCTTTATTTGGACAAAGCATAGCTTGAGGTACACATATATATGGAGCAGTGGTTAAGTTAATGGCCTCATGGACCTGGAAGAGATAAGTCTAGACAAATTAGATATGATGTGTGTGGGCAAGAGCTATGTGGATGGGCCTAGAGGAGTGACCATGGAGAGTCTTTATGCCTATAAGACAGTAAATGCTTCTGAGGAAACTCTCTTACCAGGTAGATAGCATCCCTTGTCCAGGATATATAAGCCACTTTCTCAGCTACCCCATGTTTTGTGCAATAGACCCGGAACCAAATGACCTTGGGGACAGTGGTAGGAACTATTCATGGACCCAAAGATACGGCTTCCTTCCCCAAGCTAATATAGCTATCATCACTGTTGACTCTTAAATGCCAGCCTGACAATGAGCTACTAAGTTGACCATTCATCCATGATATCACTGAACCCACACAACTGTTTGGTGGTGACTTAATTAGCAAGCAATGCTGATGGATCCCTACTACCCCAGAGGGACAACACGTTTTCCCTAAGTGGGTGACATATAGTCTGTGTTTGCCTTTCCTCTCACAGTGTCACTGCTGGTGCTGACATCTGACAGTTTATAGAATGCCTGACCCAATGGTATGGTGCCCCTATAATGTTGTTCCTACCAGGGGAACCCTGCTGCTATTTCAGGGAATGCACTACAGTGAGCTTACAATCACTGCAGGCTCTATCACACAAAAGCCATCTACCTAACAGAAGAGTGGAATGATATTAATCGTGAATAGTTAATTAAAGTACCCACATTGGGGGAAGGGAAAGCAAAAGCAAAAGCAAAAAAAAATACCCTGAGAATTGGATTACTCTAGAATGAAGTAATATGCTAAACTAACAGCTGAAACAGGGTGCTGTATTCATCACAGCTAAAATTTACAGTTCTGGGATAGAGTGGGCCCTTTTTGTAGTCAACCACAATGCCCCCTTTGCTGTTTCTGTGCTTTCTTTCTCTATAGTCTTAGATTTTGCTAATTAGAATCCTGATTCTTGTGGCAGAGGTGGATTAGGGGAGGCAAGTCTGTCAGGTGACCTAATAAGATTCCCACTTACATGGAAGCTGGGATTGGTTCCTCATGTGATCTGGTTACTACGTGTGCTTCCAAACCATGGAGGAGCAAAGATGGAAAGAGATTACTCATGGCTATAAGAATATAGGACTGTAAAAAGTCAGGACTGAGTAATGAGATAAAGGTCTGGAGCTCATAGCTGCTCCATGCCCAGAAAAGAATTGGGAAATTGAAGCAACCCAAACTCTGCAAGATCCAAGAAACTGAGCGCTCAATCCCTCAGGCTTAAGATCTACAATTTCCTCACCAGGCAGTAACTCAGAGCAGCTGAGGTGTTGGTAGAGCACTTGGTAGGAGATGGATGATGAATATTCTTTGAGTCGCCAAGGATCAGCTGGAGCATGGACTATTAGAGCTTGATTTGCTAACTCTCTTTGAGTCTTTAGGGAATTGCAACTGGCCACCAATTTGAAGTATTGTTATTTATAATATATGAGTAATCTTATTTCATATGCTATTGGGTTAAAAGAAAATGGCACAAGTGCATCGGAGATGTACAAAGATGCAATTTGTGTTTTTCCATATACTAGCTCAACCCAAATGTGTCTTGATGGTTTTGGCCAGTTGATTAATGGTGAACCTCATGTATTGCCACCATGAACACATCAGCTTTTCAGGTCACTAGCTGATTCTGCCTTCTGGAAGATAACTACCAGGCTCAGCTTGGCATGGTAGGATCCTCAGTAGTTCTGTCTTACCAGACCAGATCCAGGAAAATTTCTGTCACCACTGGGATATTGCATTCCCAGAGGCTACCCAGAACAGACAGAATATACCACTGGAAGTGGGGGAAGTAAATGTCCTTTAGGATGCATCTTTACTGATGGAATGTAGAATGTGGTATGGAACTGGCATACAAACATTTCTTTGACAATTGAACATTTTCTAAGGTGCAGAGGTTCCATGTAATTTCTCTTGGTTTGTTCCACATGGCCAAATAACTAGTCATGTTTGTTCATGAAGTTCTTCCCAGCTCAGTAATATGTCTGCTTTCTTCTTTTTTTTCCTCTCTCTCTCTCTCTCTCTCTCTCTGTGTGTATGTGTGTGTGTGTGTTTTAATCTCCTTGTGGTCCTGAAATGCTTTATTTCAGACCCTGTGAGAAAAAGTGTATTGAGACACAAAGCCAGATTTTTGAACTCAGATGTTCCTGTTCACTGAGTGACAAATATACTTTAAAGTAAATAGCCCTAGACTTCCTGATCAAAAAGACTAATTTTGGTGCACCCATTGATCTTCTCTCCTTATCTCTTTTTAATGTACTAATATAAATGTTTTTTTTTTTTAAATGGCTGCCCTCTTACTCTTCTGCATTCTGTTTTACAGTTTCTTAACTGCTCTGTATTTGAACTTTTCTGTAGACAGAGTGACGATATATGTTGGTTGGTGGGCTCTTTCAGGATATGCCCCTTCTCAGTACCATGCCTGTGTATTTTTCTGTATAAATCGTGGCATGTTGGAGGTGTTCAGTAAATGTAAAACAACTGCTCATGGACACCTCACAGTTTATCTCAAGTCTCTCCACAACAGAGTGCTAAGTATTTCTGGTTATATTTTGCCAAACTTCTTGGGCAAGGAGATTGCATGTATCCCATAGTGAAGCCATGGCTTCATACCCACTTCCTCCTCTTGATGATCCCTCACTTCTTCTTTCTCATTAGGATTTAGACAACATAAATTACAAACCCATAGCATATGTATTAGTATTAAACAAGAAAAATTAGCTTATATTTCTATTATCTTTATATATTGGAATCAAAGCCTAAATCCTTACCAATTAAATTGATATATGCCACTTGCTATCTATCTCAGATTTGACCTCATAGCTGGGATTATTCTGCAGTGGGAGGGCTCAAGCTACTAGAATTATGTGCTTGAGCTGTCATTGGTTTGTTCTTAATTTAAACGTCCTGCCATTTGAGTGCTAAGAAGTTGACACCACAGAATTTCAACCTGCCTTATGTCTCCCCATTGGTCATGAACTCCTATTACTGTCCTTGTTGATTGATTGATTATTTCTTGTCCCATGCATGTTGTGTCCTGAATCTTAATTTTTGGAAAAGTTAAGAATGAGATTAATGTTCACAAAGATTATAAAGATCTCAGGTGAAAGGTGTAGCAATATCACACTGCATACCCATCAAAACACAGCCAAGGCAGGTGTCACATTTGAAAGCAAGTCACATTTTTGCACACCATCCATTATTCTTTCGTTTAAGAGGATGTTAAAGATTCTACATCTTTCTTATTTATTAACTTGGTATTTAGCATGTTTCATAGCCAAAATAGCAAAGAAGGTTCATTATTGCTGGTTAAATTAGCCTCATGAAAATGTTGTTGGTAAAAGTTACAGAAATGAATAAGAGATCTAACCAAGCAGCATATTAGACCATTTATCACTATAATTTTAAAAAGGCATTCTGATGATTTAAATTAACTTGGCTAAAGGGTAGAGATTTAGATAAAAGTTAATAATTAAAACCTAAATGGCATGATTAGCTCTTCCTTTTGATTTAGAAGATACAACACATATGCATACGAATTTGAAATTGGCCTCTTGGGAGAAACTAATGCCAAAAAAATTCATACCTGGAAGTATAATTTCTTTCTTATTCAAGGTCTGAATTTTATAGCTACACTATATCTAAACTGGTTTACCTGTGTGTCTCATGTTTCCTACAGACTAGGCAGATAGCCTTTTTCATGTTCTTTGATTTTGGATAATTGAAGCCCAGAACTTAGCTGTATTTATATTGAGGTTTGGGTATTTGCTTTTTAATGGAATGTTCTTTCCACATATTTACAATAGCAAGACCTCCATCTTTGTGAGGAGTTTATCAAGGAATTTAACCTTTTCCCCCTCTTTTGACATGTTTTTAATGTTTGCATAACCTACCCTAATCATATTTTCCTTTGTATTAAACTAATTTTTAAAAATTCCAATAGTAACCTCATAGAACTTTCCTGATAAGGGTATTAAAGCAATTTCTTATTAGCTTGACAGCCCTGGTTAAGGAATCTGTGTCTGCAGATTTGAGATAAAAGTAAAGAATTTCTGTTTTGTTTTGTTTCGTTTTTTCCCCCACAGAAACCAGGAGCTGAAAGAGCTTGGGGAGCTCTCCCCACACTGGGACAATCTACGAAAAAAAGTCCTTACTCACTGTGATCAAATGGTGAATATGTACCAAGATATTCTGACAGAGCTTAGCAAGGACGCAGGTATGAAAGCAGCAACTTGACTCACTCAAACTCACTCGCATTCTACATGTGTCAAAGGAAAACAATAGTGGGCATGATTGTTATGGAGATGAAAGGACCATAGATTTTTAAAAAAATCTTATTTCTTAATATATTAGCACTTTAACACATACTGTTCTATCCCACAGTATTACCATAAGAATATGTGGAATAATTTATTTCAAAAAATAGAATTTCTGAGAAGAAAACTTGTAAACACAGGACATGTTTTTCTTCCTGAAGTTTTTCTATTCAATATGTCTTTTCAACACACAAAACCTTTTTATTTATTTATGTACTAATAATGTTCCATTTTTTCCCTTCCTAGGGTCTTCTTTCAAATCAAGCAGCAGCAAAGGAGAGAAAACATTAGAATTTGTTCCAGTGAATCTACACCTGCAAAGAATGCATGTACACAGCCCTCACTTAAAAGGTAAGATGGATCATTATTTTAAAAATGGCAAATTATGTTACAGCGTGTCCTCCTTTAAAAAGCAGGACTGTTGGTAGACCCAAATCAAAAGCGTAAGAGTTATGTACAGAGGAAGATGCAACTATTACAGCCGGTAATGACTCAATAGTCTAAAAGAGACTGCGGTATGTTTATTGCTGTATTTCTGGGCAACGCTTTGTGAATGTAGCACCTGAGTTGAATTAGAGACAAAAGTGCACAGAGTATCAGCTTCTTGAAAAATAATATTTATGGTAGAAAATAGCTAACTGTGTGCTACTGCTTGAACTAGGAAAGAAAGAATGGAAGACAGAAAACCAAACTTGTTTCCCATGTGCTTTTAAGAAACCAAAGGGCAAAAGTAGACAAACAGGCAGTCAGTCCCTCTGACTTAATGGTGACCACCCACAGAAACACTTTGTCCCATGGGAATGGGGGAGGTGCTACTAAGATTAAATAGGTGGAAGGTGGCATTTTGATGTGCTCAGTTTGTCAAGGAGAAATATTAGGTTTTTATTTGTTCTTATTAATTATACATGACAATAAAATGTGTTTTGACATATTATACATATATACAGTAACTTCCCTACTTCATCCACCTTATTATGAGTTTGCATCTACATATCAGAAAGAAGATTTGAACATTTAGCCTTTGGTTTTTAGGGATTGACTTATTTTACTTAGCATGATATTCTTTACTTCCATCCATTTACCAGCAAATGCCATAATTTCATTCTTCTTTATGACTGAATAGTATCCCATTGTGTATATATACCACATTTTCTTCATTCAACTACAAAACCTAGGATAGTTTCATAGTTTAGCTGTTGTGAATTGAGATTCTATAAACAGTGATGTGGCTGTGTCACTGTAGTATGCTGATTTTAAATCCTTTGGGTATAAACTGTAGAGTGTGAGATAACTGGGTCAAATGGTGGTTCCATTCCAAGTTTTATGAGGAATCTCCATACTGCTTTCCATAGCAGTGGCACCAATTTCTAGTTCTACCAGCAATGTGTGCATGTACCTTTTTCCCCACATCCTCATCAATATTTATTGTTAGTTGTATTCTTGATATTTGCCATTCTGAGAGGGGTGAGAGAGAATCTCAGTGTAGTTTTAATTTGCATTTCCCTAACTGCTAGAGATGTTGAACATGTTTTCATATATTTGTTGACCTATTGTATTTCTTCTTCTTGGAAGAGTCTATTCAGTTTTTTTTGTTTGTTTTGTTTTTTGCCTATTTATTGATTGGGTTATTTGGATTTTTAGTGTTAAGGTTTTTGAGTTCTTTATATACCCTGGAGATTAATGCTCTGCTTGAGGTGCAAGTAGCAAAGATTTTCTCCCATTCTGAAGTCTCTCTCTTCACATTCTTGATTGTTTCCTTTGCTGTGAAGAAGCTGTTTAGTTTACTTCCATCCCTATTTGTTAATACTTGGTTTTACTTCTTGTGTTTTAGGAGTCCTGTTAAGGAAGTCAGTTCTTAAGCTGACATGATGTAGATATGGGCCTAGTTTTTCTTTCCATTAGGCACGGGGTCTGTGGTCTGTTGCCTAAGACCCTGATCCACTTTGAGCTGAGGTTTGTGCAGGGTGAGAGAGAGGGATTTAATTTCATTTTGCTACATATGGATTTCCCAGTTTTCCCAACACCATTTGTTGAAGAGGCTATCTTTTCTCCATTGTATGTTTTAGGCACCTATGTCTAGGATGAGATGACTGTATTTCTGTGGGTTTGTCTCTGGGTCTTCATAATTGTACCTGAGTAGGATCCAGAGTGACTGATATGGTATCATATTTCTTACCATTCTACCTATTCTCTTGATATTTCTTAATGACAATGATTTAAAAATTATTCTCATACCACCCTTGAATGTTGTTCTATCAACATTCTGTGTATTTATTTATAGGATGACTGATATGTGTGGTTTTTCCAGCAAACGCTCCAGATTATTATGTCTTGTGTGTTAGCATCACTGTTAATGGTACCTCCCCGGCCTTACCCTTACCTTCTCGTTTTTGAATAATAAATGCCGTGACCTGCACAGCTGAATCCTAAAGACCAGCAAGGAGCCATGGGGGTTTAAGAAAGACACACCAACATTTACAAAGAGAAAGGTGGGACCAGTTGGGAGACCTACCTCTGATGGAGGAACAGTAATCCAGAACTAGCACAGCACATTTATTATATAGGTTTAATATAGGTTTTTATCATTAAAAGGTTTTCTGTGGGAAAGTTTCTGCAAAGCAGGCAGGCTTGAGGGTCACAGCACTTGCAAGCTATTATGATTATCTTATTATGCTCAGAAATCCTGTATGTCTGGCACCTGGTATCTGAGTTCAAGTTCAAAGTTGATATAATCCCATGCCCTTGCACAGAACTTCCTTGGGCAGAGCATCAGCATTAGCTCCTGGGCAATCTTAATTCTGCATCTTTGTACAGAAAGTTCCCAAAGCAACATTCAGCCACAGCTCTGAGGCAGTCCAAGACCATGATCCAAGACACCACTCTTCACAGCTGTGGGTATTTTAGTAGTGTCCATCTTTGAGGGGGCCTTTAGTTACTTTGGGTAATCACATCTTTCATGATAAGTCTATTAACTCACGTACAAACATGTATGCATTGAGGCATCTAAAAACACAGCTGACAACCAGTTTTGTAACCATTGTCCACAATATAATGGTTATAATTGAGAAGTTAAAATGAGTGAATCCTTGTGCATTATTGGTAGAAATGTGAATTTGTTTAGACTTGGCAAGTGTGGGGGTTTCTCCAAAAATTTTAAACAGAATTTCCACATGAAATGATGGAGCAATTCTGTTGTTAGGTTTATCTCTGAAGAATTGCTTCCGGGATCTCAAGGAGAGACCTGCACCACGTTCGCTGCAGCATTGTTCTCAGTGATCAAGGGATGGAAGTCACCTAAATGTCCACTGGGGAACAAATGGACAAAGAAATTGTACCACCTATAAATAATGGTATATTTTTATCCTCAAAAAGGAAGGAAATCCTTCCATTTGCCAACAAGTTGGCTGAACCTTAGGAGCATGAAACTAAGAGAAAAAAAAACTGATTCCAAAGGATGAATACCACATCAGACTGCTTTTATAAGAAAGATAAGGGTCAGAATTAACATAAGCAAAGAGTAAAATCGTGTTTTCTGGGAACTTGAAGAGGGGGAAATAAGGAAATATTAGTGAAGGGTAAAAAGTTCTAGAGATGCAGGGTTTATGGGCCCTAGAGGTTTACTGTGCAGTACAGTATCCCTAATAATGAACACTGTATTATATATTTAAAACTTTGAAATGAAGGTAGATTTTATACAGTGTCCTTATCATATGAAGAAATATGTAAAAATAATAAAGAGGGTGGGAGGAAACTTTTGGGGCTGATGAATAGTTTTATGGCACAACCCGTGGTGGTGGGTTCAAAGGTGGATACTTATTTTCAAACTCATTAAGTTACATACATTAAGTATGTATAGGTTTCTGTATGTCAATAAATCCTCAATAAAGTGTTTTTAAAATATTTATATTTTTAGTTGTATTTGGACACAATAACTTTATTTTATTTGTTAATTTTTATGTGGTGCTAAGAATTGAACCCAGGGCTTTGCACATACATGCTAGTTGAGTGCTCTACTGCTGAACCAAAACCCCAGCCCCAATAAAGTGGTTTTTAAAAAGAGTTAAAATAAAAATCTCTGTTCCGTTTTAGAATCTTCTAAGCTTTATAATCAGAAAAAGTAAGAGTTTGGTCTTTTAGTTTGAATATATGAGTCACACATACACAACCAGTTTATGTACAAGCTGAAGTATGGTTATAGTTACTCTGATGTATAATTTTATTTGATAAACTTTATCAACAGCTAAAATTATAATTTAGATCTTTTCCACAACATATTATATAAAATGAAAGAACTGAAATAAAATGAATTGGATTGGCCAAGGAATTTAGGAACTCTTCCCTAAACACTGTCAATAGTTTGAATATCACAATATGGAATGGTCTTTAAAAAATCACCCAAAGTCAAAGAATCAACAAGTAATAAAGAAACCAGATCACTTAAGAGCTATCAACCAAAATGCTTTTCCTAATGACCAGTGTGAAAAGACATTTTTGGTATTAGTAAAAAGCCAATGTGTCTGGGAGCACAATAGGCCTGAGTGTGAGTCACATTTCTACCACTCCTTATGCATGGCCCAAGTCTGTGGTTGAATCCTTCTAAGCCATGCTCCCCTCATTTCTGATGAAGGGTGAGATACAATATGTCAAACATCTGAAATGATACAATAATAGCAGTTTTACTCTACATCTGCCATTTGCCATCATTGGAACAAAATGCATCTGCTGGTTTTATTAGCACTACTATGACTAGAAAATAGTAATCAAGTAAGACCCTATTCAAAGGCAATGGAGTTTTGTACCAAGGAAAAAAAAGCTGGGTTTAGAGAAAAGATGATTTAGAGAGGCATTCTGGAGAGTCCTCACATGTGAGTACTTAATGACTGATAGAATAAGGTAATGAAGGAAGAGGTAATTTGGGTTACAGCCACTGATAGATGGCAGTGTCATCAAACCACAGAGACAATTTGGGGCCAAATTGATATGAATTCATATTTAATTATGCATTCAAATATTTGGTAATGATCCTTAATATACTTCCACCAAACAAAGAAAAATTGTTATTGAAGTGGTCTTTTACTTCCTGTCTCTTCTTTAAAAATGAAAGAACTGCATACGCTGTCCTGTTTTTCATTATGATCTGAAAAATAGATGAGAGTAAAATAGGATGAAAACAATACGTTAGCTTCTGATTCTCTGATTTGAAAAGAAGAAACTGGGAACTACTATTTGGAAATCCAAACAGCAGTTTATCCTAAATTTGTTGGCGTGGGATGTGTATAGGTGTCCTAGGGCTGCCAAAACAAAATACCACACACTGTGGCACTTAAGGACACAAAATTGATCGTCTCACACTTTTAGAAACTAAAAGTCTGAAATCAAAGTGTCAGCAGGGCCACCATTCCTTTGGGGCTTGTAGGGATGTCCTCTTTGGACTCCTGGTGTCTGGTGGCTTTCCTTGGCCTGTGGATGGATACACCTGGCCAGTCCCCCATCTTCAGATGGTGGGGTCCTGTCTTCAGGTACCCTGACCACTGTGTGTTCTGTGTCCAAGCCTCTCCTCCAAAGACGCTGGTCATATTGGACTGGATTTCAGCTTGATAAAGTCACATTTTGAAGCACCTTAGAGGGCACAAGAAAACCCCATAACAAAATGCCAAAAGGAACTTTGTTCTTGTGATTACTTATATCAAGAAATTCAGAGAAAAGCAGGACTGTAATGTTGTGCATATGAGGGCAAGCCATGAAGGAGAGGATTCTTAACATGGCTCTTAGCAGAAAGACTGGCTTTTCTCTTTCACAATCTAACTAGAGAATATGAGATTACTAGATATCCTAAGAGCCAAGTGAGTGGAAAAAGTACTGATTTGTACCTTATGCTGATTTCCCCCGCCCCAATTTTTTACCTATAATATACACATGATACATACATATATAAGTATATGTATGCATGCGCACAGTATATACAAAGCTTATTTAGCTTATTTTAAGAATATTTGTTTGTATCATTAAGTTTAGAAGTTGGAGTTTAGATTGAGCAGGTATCTTTAGACTAGAGCACAACTCCATATTAGGAGAGATTGAAAATTCTACTTACATGTAATTCCAAGGGTTGAACCAAGTTATTTGAACTCTGTCAGTTTTCTTAATTATAAAATAAAAATGTTAAAAGATGTGATAGGTGGGTAAACCAAATTTTCTACTTGTTTCTATAAGATATTGAACATATTTTGAATTGCAGTTCAATCTACTTAAGATTCCAGGTTACTGATCTGAATGTTTAGCTGAATCACAGAAAACAATTTGCAAGGTGATAATGCAAAGAAGATTGGCTAAGACTTGGTGTTTTGCTGGTGTGTTATTTGGATGCAATATATATATATATATTTTCATTCTTACCATAGTAAGTTATGTCTATTCACATTTGATTAATAACTCTGATATACTTAAAGAAACAGCTTTGCAGACAATAGTGGGCAAATTCACGAAATACAAGGTTCACCTGTCTAGCTTTTGAAAGGAGCAACTAAACAGAATCAATGTGATGTCTCATATTAAAAAATGACATAAACTACAGTTAACTTCAGGTGCCCTCAAACCCATTACAATGATTTTTTGTGCATATTTGATACTTAAATGCAACAAATAGAATGCCCACCATAATAGAGGCCTTAGCAATGACAATAACAAAAATAAAACCTATAAAATTACAAATATGATATCCTCCTCCAGTATATTTAAATATTTTTCTTATAAAAATAAATGGTTATGAATACTGTAAAACAGATTCTTACAATATTATTCTGTTTTAATTATTTAATATGTTGTAGATATATAATTCCAAACTATTATATTTGCTATAAAGTTTAATGATTTCAAATTAAAGCAATTGTGTTTTTTCATAATGAAGTAGTAGTTTAGTACTAGTCTATACAGCTAGGAATAGTTCAGGTTAGAGGTAGTAGTTTAATAAGTCTGTTTTGATTTATAAAATTAAAGCTCTCCCCTATGTAACTGTACATTATTAGAGTAAATAGAAGTGTTCTGTAAATGTTAGATGAATGTTGTAGCCATGATGTTGCAATACACACACACAAACACACACACACACACACACACACACACACACACACACACACTCATCGCTGCTTTTGTTTGTGTGTTGTTTGATTTCAGGTATCTCAAGTAGTGATCTATGAGTTGCTGTGGAAAGAACCTTAACTACTTCATGTTTTAAACAACACTACTTTATGTCATAAGCTGCATTGACTTAAGCATGGCATTGGAGGCTGATGTGTACCTGTGGATGTCGGCTAACCCTTTGGGCCCTTCATTTTCTATTCTATGCTGAGGGAAGGTCCAAGCAAGAGAGCCTGCTAGAACTCCCGAGTTCTGTATCTCCAGGGTTTGGGTGTGTCTCTCCATCAGTGAAGCATAGTTACCTTCAGACAATGTCAAATATTGGGGCTATTTTAAAAGAGATATCCCTAAAAAAATCCCTAAAGCCTTATGATTTGTGTCAAAGGACTTTGTAGGCCATTTTAAAGTCAGGGCTTACACTTCAATTGTTTCTTGATATAAGCATGCCTGCATTTTATGTCATTGGTGCTATTTTGTAGTTGAAGGGATTTAAAAGAGATGTTTGGGGAAAAAATAGAGTCATCTCATTTCTATTATTAAATGGCTTTTAAAAGGCTGCAAGGGAACACGATTATGAAACCTCAAACCAACCTGGTATCTTTAGCTTGATGAGACTCAATGATGTAAGATTTATTTCCCTTTGACATTGAATACTTTCCCATTTTCACAAAGCCAGAAACAATTTTTTTAGATTCCATAAAATGCCAAAGAAGGAAAGCACAGAGATTTATTTTTTTTAAAGGAAGATGAGAGAGCCTTTAACTGTTTTTGTATAAATTTTCTGTAAAAGATTCCCACCTTGAATTTTATGATTGTCATTTAGTACCAAAATCTGAAGACTTTTGTGATACATATCTAAGGACTAATAGATTCATAAAGATGCACAATTTAAAGAGCAGGATGAACTGGGAGATTTAAAATGATAATATAGATATTACTGACCAGATTGGATTGTTACCATAGAATCTCAATTTTGTTTTCTTATGGAGTCTATTTCATATATCTGTTCTGTCCTAGAGGAAAATCAATTGCAGTTTATTGTAAACTTTAAAGAATACAACTTTCCTATAAGAATAAGTATAGTGTTTTAAGTGCATGAAGAGACAAGGGAGTAAGTCATTGCTCTAAGTTAATCTACTATTTTTGTAGTAATTGCAAGTAAAATTCAAAACAGAAGTAGTCATAGATAAACTTAGATTTTGCAACATTGAGATGTTGATAATTGATCATTATCAATTATCATTTAATAAGACTCTCTAAGATGACAAACTTGTGATTCTTATAGAAAATGTTTTTTTTTAAACAAACTCATTTGATTAAGGTGAAGGATTACACAATTGTACACAATCTGCTCTTTTATATATATATGTGTGTGTGTGTGTGTGTGTGTGTGTGTGTATACACATGTATATATATAAATATATAGGATAGAAATAAATGAGCACTTAATAGCAACAAGCATAACGAGTCCTCAGAGCTTCATTTCTAAACAGAATTCTTATTATACATATAGAGCACAATTTTTCATATCTCTGGTTGTATACAAAATATATTCACACCAATTCGTGTCTTCATAATGTACTTTGGATAACAATGTCATCACATTAAGTCATCATTTATAACCCCATGTCCCCTCCCTTCCCCTCCCACCCCTCTGCCCTTTCTAGACTTCGTCTATTCCTCTCATGCTCCCCTTCCCTATCCCACTATGAATCAGCCTCCTTATATCAAAAAAAAACATTCGGCATTTGGTTTTTTGGGATTGGCTAACTTCACTTGGCTCTTATTTCATTCCATTTGACAAAGTGAACATACCCATAGCAAGAGAACAAACTGTTCCCTGTGACTTCCATTCACGTCAGATCTGAGAAGAACACTCAGTAGCTATTTCCCAGTTGTCCTCAGAGTCACTTCATCATGTCCCAGGCCCCAGGTGCACCAGAGCCGTGAGGTCATCAGAGACCACCAATCTCAGTCACTGCTCTCTCATTCTCTGTCACTGCTCTCCACAGTCACTCTTCAGCTATCAAAGTTAAATCTTTAAATCTTCAAAGCTTTAAATCTTTGACCCGAGCGTACAAAGGCCTGAAATGTACAAAGATCATTTAAACCCAAATTCTTTGAAGTTCTACATAGTTGGGATATAACCAAGTGTTTTAGAGGTGCCTCTGAGCTAGATGCACAGAATCAAAAGTAATTTAGAAAGACTAGAAGCAAGAGGGAGCCTTGTTGGCTTCTTCCACATCCAGACATGAAATCTGTCTGCAGAAAATACTTCTTGGTATCCAGGGAAGATCATGGTTGGGTTGGGAGATGAGGAAGAGAAAGCAATGCTATTGCAGAATTTGCATTCTTCTGCCAGCTTGCTGATTTAGAGTTTATTCCATGAAGTTCAAAAGTGAATAATGTTGAGGGGACTTTTCTCCTATTTTTTTTCTTCTTGCTATTCACCTTTAAGAATGTATAGCTATGCTGTTTAGAATGTATAGCTGTGCCGTTTTCTTCAAACATTGATTATTTTCATGCTTACTAGTATGGAAATGTTCTCTAGAATTCAATACCCTCACCTGCTTTTATTTTAACTTACTTTTATTATATTGTTTAAATAATAATAAATGATAAATAAAATAATGAAAATGATCATTTGATGAAGAGTCAGAAAGGAAGGATCAATGCTAAATAAACATTGGATAAGGCTGGATATTATAAGGATAAATGAGAAAACTACAAACTTTGTACCCTTCTTGATAAATTTATTTCTTACAGGGTTATGGATGAACAGTGAAGTTATTTAATTTGTATATGAGGGTTAACCAAATATGTAAGCATGTTGATGATGAGAGTCAAGTTTCTTAATGCTAGAGAAAATAAAGGAAACTATGGAACTTTTGATGTCAGAGATATCAATATAGACTGATGATTTTGTAATTGTTGCTAGTATAAATAAGAAAATAAATACAGATGTGTGCATGGCTTAGTTATAAGCATGATTTTTTTTCCCTCTAGCTATAGCTACTTAAAGGGATAGAAAGAGAGGCTGGGGTGGTGGCTCAGTGGTAGAGTGCTTGCCTAGCATATATGAGGCACTGGGTTCAATTCTTAGCACCACATATAAATAAATAAAATAAACATTCATTGGCCACTCAAAAATGTTTTTAAAAAAGGGGGGATAGAAATAAATGAACACTTAATAGCAATAAGCATAACAAGTCCTCAGAGCTTCATTTCTAAACACTACTCTTCAATTCAAAGACCAGAATTCCTTGAAAAATTGTTTGATAATAGGTTGGGCAAGTGAGATAGAAGATGTGTCTGGAGTATCTAGAGTGCCAGAAAGTAAGAGAGTGCTTTAAAAAAGAAAACCTTAAAAAGAAGGAATAGCAATGAAAGGCATAGAACCAACCTTTGTCCCGATAGACATATTTGGCACAATTTGAGCAACACCCTAGGATCATAAACCACAGAACAAAATACCCTTGGGTCCATATGTTAGTCAGCTTTCTGTTCCTGTAGCACCTGAGAAAAGATTTATTTTAGTTCACAGTTTTGGGGATTGCAGTCCATGATCTATTGTCCCTGTTGGTTTAGATCTGTGGCAAGGCAGCACATCATGCTAAGAGTGTGTGGTGGAGGAAATTGATCATTTCATGGCTGAGAAGCAAAATAAAGGAAGGGGAAGAGCCCATAGTCCCACAGTCCTCTTCCAGGACAGGGTGGCCTAAGACCTCCCATCAAGCCCCATCTTTTAAAGGTCCCACCACCTCCTGCTGCTGCCGGCCTGATGACCAAGCCTTTAATACAGGGGCCTTTGGGAAATATCTATCATCTGAACTAGAGAAGTCCACATTGATATTAATAAGTAGCTGAATAAATAAATGAACGTAGGACAAAGGTTAATTATTCCTCTCAGGAGATTTCCAATAAATAAATGTAGAAAGGATGAGATAAACAGAATATCATTATTCAGATATAACAGAAATAATTGCTAAAGACAGTGTGCATCAAATTTAGTTGATTGTATCCCATCAATCGTTAAAACTGTATGCTAAAATCAGTAGGTAAAACTTTAAGCAAAAACAAGATTTTTTTGATACTCTTCTATTTTATACCCCCAATCCCCAAACTTTATAGAGGAGAATCAACTACTGGTAGTAGCAGATGCCCCCATGCATTCAAGTTAACTTGAACTCAACACTTCTGGTGTGGTGCTCTGATGAGGGCAGGTCTTTCCATAGTAACCTGCCCAATGGGTTAGAACTTGATCTAATCATCAAAAAGCACAAGAAAATCCTGACCCAAGGGACATTCCATGAGATAAGTGATCATCTGCAAAAACAGCAAGATCACCAAAGACAGTGAGAGGGAAACTGTCCTAGTTTGGAAGACCCTGAGAAGATAAAGCAATTAAACGAAACATGGACTGCTATAAGAGAATAGGGTGGTAGCAGAAAAAAGAATTTAAATGCATTCTCTTCTTTAATAGCATAGCATTAATATCTTAGTTTTGAAAAATAATCTGTAGTAATAAAAGTAATTAACAGAAGGGAAACATGGATGAAGATCATATAGAAACTCTTCTAATTTTTCAGCATTGCTAGAAGTCTAAAACTAACTTCCAATAAAAATTTTAAATGTTATTCAATCAGCAATAAGTATGTTTTAAAGGAAGTCTGATTTTATTCTTATTTTAGATAGCATCCAGAAACTTAATTCAAATTCTGTAGAAATTTAGCCATTTAGTCATAAGTTTTTTTTTCTATAGAGAATATCTAGATGGATGGATAGATAGATAGGTGGAATATATTCTATATATATTTTTGTATCTTTATTTCCAAACTCTAATAAGCATTGTCTTGATAGTACATCAAATTTTTTAAGCTTCAATTTGGAATAGTAATTGCCTTTAGGATTTAGAGACAAAGAAGGCAACCTGACTTGACCTTGATAATATTTATATTTATTGACTTTTTTTGTACAGCACACATAGCACCATGATCTATGTTAAGGGGAAGATAAACACGTTACATTCATAAGGTCTATATTTAAATTGCTTAAAATTTTCGAAAGAAATTAACTTTCAAAAATTATTTTATACAATGTAAAAAGCAATAGTACTATGATAAACATATGTATCTAGGACTATGATGGGCCCAAGAAGAAGTAAATATATCTGCTTGAGAGAACACACAAGGTCCTCTAGGTAAGAACTAATTAAGGAGCCAGGCCTCAGGTGGAATGGGCAGGTGTGGTGAGGGGAAAGTGAGGGAGGCAGAGGAAGTCTGGGGTGCAAAAACCTCTGGAGAGTTTTAGAGTTGCAACAGAATCTAAGAAAAGATATGTAATTAGTTGTGCTATTTTAATTTTTACATTCAACATCTTAATAAAATGTGGAGAATATTTCTCCATTAATTCCCTTGAATTAGGAATATGAACTCTGAACATGATTTAAGCAGAAAAGAAAAAGTTATAATAAATCCACATATGATAAGTTTGCCTCCGTTGTGTATTTATAAAATAAAAACTTGGAAAGATACTAAAACAAAGAAATAAGACCTGAAAAAATTATTGGCAAACTATAAGTAATTCCCTTGATTATAAGTAATACACTTGCTCTCTGAGTCAGAGGAATCCTGCAGGGAACAGAGAGGGCAAGAGAGAGGTGAGCCCAGGACTGAAGAAGAGAAGGATACGGAATGGCAGTGGTGGGTGTTGCTCGGGACAGCAACAGTTAAACAAATGCAGAGATAGAGCAAGGGAAAAATGGAAAAGGAAGGTGAAAGGAATTAGAACCAATTTAAAAATTAAAAGAAGAAATAAGATCTGTGTGAAAATACAAATGATGTCAGAAAAGAAAAAGTAATTAAGATCTTGCATCCAGATCACTTTCTTTGCAACTTGAGTGTGTCTTTTGGAGTGGTTCTTAAGCGAATTGTACGTAATTGCCCCTCTAGGCCTTGTTCTTAAGAATTGCATCAATTCTAATACTTTTCTTTTCTGTTCCAATGTGAAAATCTCACCTCAAAATCATGTGCATGTGCTGGATGTTTCTCTAGTAAATCAGTGAATATTAGGATGATAGAGTTTAGTCATATTTTTTGATGTAGTCACAAAAATAACCTTCATTTCAGAAATAAATATCTAGAATCTCCATGTAAGCAAACTTTGCCGAACAATTTAGTGTATGTACATAATTACTACAGCTAATGGAGAATATAAGCATCACTAGACACTGAACATTGAATCTAACACAACTAATTATTTTTTCTTTTTTTTAGTGAGTCAGACATTGGAAAATATATAAAATTTAAACTTACTAGGATGAGACTAGACAAGTTGTTTAATCTCATTGAGAATCCACTTTACTATCTGTAATTCAGGGAAAATATTGTTTCAAAAGTTTATTTTTAAAATTAAGTTAGATCCTGAATATATAGTGTGTATTATGATCCAACAGCACATTTAAGTACTCAATAAACACGGGCTGTTGTCACCAATATTCATTCATCTAATAAATTTTCACTTTTCTACTATATTCCAGGTATTATTGTTATTAACATTATTATAATTCATTAAGTAAATTACATTTTCTAGCCACAAATAACATATGCAGTGGAGAAAATAGGTTAACAATTCATTGGTAACAAACTTTTATGTTCATATTTGTTATTTTACTTGGCTATAGGAGCTAGATTAAGGGAAAATTAAATAAACCTTCAAGGTACAAAGACAAAGAAACATGGACCTGTAGATTTAAAGAACTGTTATTTCTGACTGGAATATTCAGGAAGGCTTCAGTGAAAAGGCAGAATTGAGCTTGATTATAACCATGGAATTTCAGTGGAATTTCCATCCCAATCAAAAAATGGGATAGAAATGGGAGTGGAGGAAATCTAAATCAGAGAATACAAGGGCAAAACAAAAAGACTTCAACGTACATAGAAATTAGATAAAAACTTGTGGTTGCAACCAGACAACAGTTGTACAATCAAGGATGAGTACTTTCCATGTTCCAAGCACTGAGGGTATACCTGTGAGTAGAGCTACCATAATCTTGACATTTGTGGCATTTACAATGTGCTGGACAGTGTGACCAACAAGGAATTGGAGATAGCTAACAGATGACCTGAATATGGTGTTTGAATGTTCTTCTATCAGTGTTTGAAATTGCTGAGGAGGGATTAAGTATTGTAGCCTGTGCTTCAGGCAGAGTGACTGACAACCCAGATAGAAGTGAACTTCCACACTGCAGGTGCAGACAGCTAACATAAAAGATGGAATAGTAATCCTACAGGAAATGAGGACATCGCCAGGAAGGTAATGATCCTCAACATGGGCAAGAATTAAGAGCTTGGTAGCAAAGATGTTGAAATTGTTCAGATATAAAGATGAGGGAAGGAAAGGAACTGAGGACTGTGCCCTGCGATGCTTCAGGGAATGCATTGTCTGTACTGGTCACTGGTCACAGGGAGTGAAGAAGGAGGAGCAGGGGACATTAAGAAAGCATGCTAACCTTACTGAGAATGTTGACATTAGGGAACAGTTAGGGATTGGATGACTTAATTTGCAAGTGTCCAGAACGAGCCAATGATGGAGATTTTTATAGTTTCCATTAAAAGCACAATGTACATTGATGTGGTTGCGTCCCTGTAGTATGCTGATTTTAAGTCCTTTGGGTATAAACCAAGGAGTGGGATAGCTGGGTCAACTGGTGATTCCATTCCAAGTTTTCTGAGGCATCTGCAGAATGATTTCCAGAGTAACTACACCAATTTGCAGTCCTACTGGCAATGCGTGCATGTACCCGCCCCCTCGCACCCATCCTCACCAACATTTCTTGTTACTTGTCTTCTTGATGGTTGCCATTCTAACAGGAGTGAGATGGGATCTCAATGTAGTTTTAATTTTATTTTCTGTAACTGCTAGAAATTTTGAATTTTTTTTCCTATATTTGTTGACCAATTGTATTTATTCTTCTGTGAAGTGCCTATTCAGTTCCTTTGCCCACTTATTAATTGGGTTATTTGGGTTTTTTGGTGTCAAGTTTTTCAATTCATAATAGCTAAACTACGGAACCAGCCTAGCTGTCCTTCAAAAGACAAATGGATGAAGGAAATGTGGTATATATAAGCAGTGGACTATTACTCAGCCATAAAGTAGAATGAAATTAAGACATTTGGCAATAAATGAATGAAACTAAAGAGCATCATGCTAAGTGAAATAAGCCAGTCCAAAAAAACCACAGGCTGAATGTTCTCTCTGATAAGTGGATGGTAACTCACAATAAGGGGTAGGAATTAGGGAAGAATTAATGTAGTTTGGATTAGACAAAGGAGAATGAAAGAAGGAGAGGGGGAAAGGGAATAGGAAAGACAGTAGAATGAATCAGCCATTACTTTCCTATATGCATATATAAATATACAACCAATGTAATTCCACATCATATAGACCAGAAGAATGGTAAGTTATACTCCATATATGTATATGTGTCAAAATACATTCTTCTATCATGCATAATAAGAACAAATAAAAACAAACAAAACAAATATGATATACAAACCTTATAAGGAATGAGTTTATAAGTAGAAAACAAAAGGAAAGAGTCAAAAATTAGAAACACACAACAGCTTGTTATAACCTTAGGCATTATATTATAAATGATTTCAAGAAACATGGACTCCTTCATCTAGATTTATATACAATCAGCTCTTTATTATGGGGAGACAAGACTATTCAAGCATCTTACTTATCTTCCTTTACCTGATGATTCTGAGTCTATTGGTTCATTCATGAGAGGCTAGAATTCCCATGAACAATGAAGTGGATGGAGAGAGAGAGAGTTTTTGTTTCTAGAAAGTAGCTTTGGATGATAGCTAGGAAGTCATGGATGAGTTAAAGACGCTGATTCACCCCAAGGCCAAGAATGCTGTTTCTCAGGACCTCTCACATAGCCTCAGAGCCTCCTACAAGGCATTACAAGGGGCCCAAGCACCCTGTTTTTCATCAAATGTTTTTGAAAATTTGGTGAAAGTAAGTAATTTAAATCTCCACCAGTGAAGTATTGTCTCTTTCTACTAAAACTCTCCCACCACACTAAAAACTTTCCCTCTGAATTGATCACTTTTTATTGCTGTGACTGAAGGTCCTGGTAGTAACATAGAGGAAGAAAAGTCTATTTGGGGGCTCACAGATTCAGCGGTTTAGTCCATGACCAGCTGATTCCATTGCTCTCAGCCTGGGGTAAGGCCCAACATCATGGAAGGAGGACCTGCTGGAGGGAAGCTGCTTGGTTCAGGGCAACCAGGCAGCAGAGAGCCAGCAATGGAGGCAACAGGAACAAAGTCTAAAGTCCAATGGGATGCCCCCAATTACCCACTTCCTCCAGCTGTGTCCTACCTGCCTATGGTTGCCAACCCAGTGACCAACCAGTACAACAGTCCTTTCAAATTATTCATCCACCAAATGGATCAATATACTGATTGGGTTACTACTGTCATCATCTAATCATTTATTTCTGATCATGGCTCCATTGTCTCCTGAGATTTGGGGCGAGGGAGCTCATTTTTAAACCATAACATCTTCTGGCTGGCTGGTGCTGGAGGAGCCACAGGCTGTAGGCAGTTGTTTTGGAAGTTGAGTTAGAAATCCCTGGAATATGGGCTTAGAGAAATATATGGTTTAAAAATACCGCTTTATTGAAGTACACTTGGTTTACAAAATACTGCACATATTTAATATATACAATTGATGGGTTTGAACATGGGCCTACCTCCGTGAAACCATCACCACTCAAGGTAACAGGCATATTTATTATCTGAAAGCATCCTTGTGCCCCCTTTTGGTTTTATTGTTGTTCGTCTTGTTATAAGAGCATTGAATATGAGATCCTGCCGCCTAACGAATTTTCAAGTACATGACACACTATTATTGTACAGCCATTCTGTAGAACTCTTTCACTTTTCATAACTGACACTTACGACCATTGAATAGGAACTCCCCATTTCCTCCTCCTCATGCCTTGACACCCCCTGTTATATCCTCTGCTTCCATGACTCTGACTGTTGAGACACTGCAGACACAGGGAGTGGAGTAGCTGCCCCTCTCTGACCAGCTTCTTTCCCTTAATGTAGAGCTTGTGGGTTCATCCCTGTTGCCATAAATGACCAGTTTCCTTTGTAAGTCCAAGTGGTGGTTTTAGTGTTGGTTGTGTATTGTTGGTTTAGCTGCTCATGCAGTTTTGGGTAGAAATACAGCACATTGTGTTGGAAAGTCATGATGATTCGTATTTTTATCTTTGACTCAAATTATCACAGGAGCTGATTCTATTCAGAAGACTGAGCCTCAGTATCATTTTCCTTTGTAGACTGAAATGCCTAGTTTTATAGGGAAATGAGTAAAAATTAAAATATCACCTTTGTTTATTCTGTGGGATTACTTCTTTAAAGTAAATTATCATAGATAACATTTACTGAATGACTGTGACATTTACCTCCATTTTGACTTGTGAGTAAACTGATACATAGAGAAGTTAAATAATTTTTCAATACCATGCAGCTTATGGATGGAAGGGCTTGGATTTAAATCCAGGGACTCAGGTCCTACCTAGTATCTTAAACCCCCATGGAACACTGGCTATCCATTCTGGCTAAGAAGTCAAAGTCCCCTAAGGTTGAGGTCTTTTGAAACTTAGACGAAGCAGTCAGCTTTTCATGGTCCTCAAGTTTCTCATTAGATAAATGAAGGCAGATGAGAATTCAGCATTGGTAACTCTGTTATTTAGCTTTCCATTTTTGCTATGACAAAATATCAGAGAAAAAATAACTTACACAGGAGAAATTTTATTTCGGCTTAAATTTCAGAGGTTTTGGTCATGGTCATTTGGCTGTTTTTTCTGGACCCATGGTGAAACAGAAAATCATGACAGGTAATATATAGTGGATCAATACTTTTGTCTTAAGGCAGCCACAAAAGAAAGAGAGAGAGTGAGAGAGAGAGAGAGAGAGAGAGAGAGAGAAATGGAGGGGCCAGCAAGAAGGAATGCCCCAAAGTCATGGCTCTAAAAACCTACTCCCTTGAACTGGGTGCGTTCCACTTCCTACAGTTTTCACCCCCTCCCAAGAGGTCATTCATCTATGAATCCTAATTAGATTAATTCATCGATGAGATTAGAGCCCTCACGATCCATTCACTTCCCAAAAGCCCTACCTGTGCACATTACTGAACTGGGGACCAAGCTTTCAACTCATGAGCCTTTGTGGGACATTTTAGATTGAAACTATAACCATAACCACAGGGTGATGACATGACCCTTTGGAAAGCTGTGACACTTTTTCAGGACTAGAACCGATACATTTAGGCAATCTGCACATCCATACACACCCTGAATCCTTTTCTCAGCTATTGATTAAATTTCCCTGGTCAAAGAATATTTAAATTTCTTATAAATCGAATACAGTGCTATCTTAGGATGAGTTAACTTCGAGTATTTGTCAGTGATTTTTTAAAAGGCACAGATTACCACCACAGAGATCCATTAATTGATCATTCAGCATGTGCCTTATAATGGATCAATTGGAGTGGTATTATATTTCTTCTGACCTTGCATTTTTGAAGTACTGCTGAAGTCTTTCATTTGAAGACATTTTGTATATAAAAAATGAAATTTAGATGTGTCTGGATGGAGCAATTCTGAAGAACTTACTGTGTTTACCTAAGGCTAACAAAATAACTTATGTTTTTTCCAGTAAATGAGATCTAAAAAAAAAAAAAAAAGCAACAACAATTGCCTCAGTATCAAAATCAATTTGAAAAAGATCTATTATGAAATGAGGTTTCCCAAATAAAATGTAGTTTAACAAGAGGGCTATCACTCTGTCTTCTTTTTATGAGGATACTTTGTATTAGAATGTAAAAATGATGCCATATTTTGAGGCCATCCTTAATATGTATCCAACTTGATGACTTTCAAGATCAAAGAATTGACTTACAATTTAAAAGTATGGATTTTTATGCTAAAACAAAGTATCTGGCTGAAAAATAGATCAAAAGTCATTTTTTGTATTCTTTCCATGTCAGGTAAGGAAATTGCAAATGCATGCATTCAAAATTGTGTAAGATTTAGTATATACTGGCAAAAATGACCCTGTATAGATTTTTCTAAAATGCTCTAGTTCTGTTCTGCCCTTGAGCCAAAATGAATTAATATTTTGGTTCTTCTCTCCGTAAAATGTGGTTGAAAGATTGTTCATTATTGTTGAATTTCAATATGATTGCAAATTAAATGATGCAAAACTCAATAAAGTAAAATACACAAAAGACCAATTAACATGTTTTCTCAGTAAGTATATAGAAGAATGAGAGAACATACTGTTCTACACTGTAGCATATAATTAAGATGTAGTCATAAATCAGAGAAACATTATAACTTGTTTAGGTGCACAGGTGGCTTTTAGAAAGATTGATTAGTTTCTCTTGCCCCCTTGAGATGAGAGTTCATAGTTATTCCTATGAATTTAAACAGAATAATTTCTCAAACTTCCCACAGTATGGGTATGCTTCAGTGCAAACAGCACGTAGGAGATAAATGTTTGCAAAGCCTTCAACTCCTTGTCTGTTTCCATTCCAGATGCTCTCTACGATGTCATCACAGTGGGAGCCCCAGCTGCCCATTTTCAGGGATTTAAGAATGGTGGTCTTCGGAAACTACTGCATAGATTTGAAACAGAAAGAAGAAAGTAAGTAGAGACAGAATTAACAAAACTGTCTTTCTTCCCTTTGAGCAAACTATAACCAAGGTTCAGAAAGATGCTTGGCCCATCAGAACCAATAGTCCTTGACATTTCCAACCCACTGGGTAACTTCCAAGTTTTCAAATTTCTCCAAAATACTTGAGAAGAAATTAGAGCAAACAAGATATCTGAATGAACCACTTATTGAACACGATGCTGTGCTAGCAGGTAAATCTCCTGGAAGCCATGCCACTAAGAGGTGATGTTCTAGGACCAACCATGTTCACTCAGGAAATGACATTCAGAGATTTAACTGGATAGGTAATGTTTTATGTCTCTACCAGTGATTTCTGCTGTGACCTGAGTCAGGACATATAACTGCCCCATTATTTGACTTTGCAATTTGAAAAGGAGACATCAGAATGAAACTCTATTAAAAGTGTGAAATTAACTGAGAACACTTCCTGCTCCGTGGGGAAAAGGCATGAAGCAACAAACAAAGTATTATTACAGTTTATAATTTTATCACGCCTGTGTTAGTCAGATTTTCATGACTCTGAACAAAATATCTGAAAAGAACAACATAGAGAAGGAAAAGTTTTATCTGTGGCTCACAGTTGTAAAGGTTCAGTCTGTGGTTGACTGGCTCCCTTGCTCTGGGAACATCATGGTAGAAGGGCGTGGTGGAGGAACTCAGCCTAGCTAATGGCAGGCAGGAAGCAGAGAGAGAGGAGAGAGAGAAAGAGAGAGAGAGAGTGGGAGAATGAATGAATGAATCCAGTTAAAAGATAACCCCTTCCTGGGCATGCTTCCAATGACTCACTTCTTCCACCTCCCAGTAGTCCTGTCAGCTGATCAGAGCCCTTTCTATCCAATCATGGCCTAAAACCCCCTCTCTGAACCTTGCACTGGGGCCCATGCTTTCAATGCATGGCCTTTTATAGGGCATTCCCGATCCAACCCATAGCAATGCCTGTCTCTAATTTTTTAAAGCCACTTTTCCTTATAAAGCTTTTGTATGAATAGTTTATCCCCCTCCCTCAAGTCCCCCTCCAGTTGAGTTTACTCAGTAATATTCTTTGGTTATGACCACACTTATGGAAACCCTAAAAAGCATCATGCAGTTATGAAGAGTAACTTTCCTTTTAAAATAGTTACTATCCTTGGATTAAGAACCTAAATTTTAAAAAAGTTAGGGGGAAAGAGTCATTTTTTAGTCATAATCATTCAGCAATAGTATTAGAAGATCTATTTGAAGGGCAAAAACAAGCTTTTTTTGAAAGTTTGATCACGTTTGTCACATAAAACAGCTGTTTTCTGGTGCCTGATGTTCAGAAAGAAAGCATTTAAAGTCGGTTAGAATTGACTACCTGACTTCCGATTATATAAATGTATAAACTAACATTACATATGTTTTTTATTTTCCTTTTTTAGAAACTGACTTTGGTACAATATGTTTAACTCACCTACAGCCTTTATTGTATTTCTCCAATTTCTTTGTTTTTCTGGTTTTGGGTAAAAAAAAAAATATGTTTCTGAAACTTTTATTACATGTGTAGATTGGAGTAACCTTTGCAATAATTTTACAGAACTATTTCATCAGCATAAATAAATTCCCTCTCCTTTAGGTTTCTGCTCAGTATTCATTCCCTAGCCCCAAACCTTTCTGCTGTAGAAAATGGTTCTATCACCTTCCTGAAGTGGGGAATGGAAGGCAGGGTCCAGCAACAGACTCTGCAGACAAGGGGCATCTCTTATTAACTTCATGGGTGATGGAAGTCAGTTCAAAACACAGACCCTATGAGGAAGGGATGCTAAGTGGAAATGGGAGTGGAAGATAGGTTCTGCACATGGGCTTTACTGAGGGGGGTATATTTCTTAACTTGGCTTTTTGTGAATTTCTCACCCCCAAAACAGACAGGGGTGGTTAAAAGATGAATGATCCATTAGGCTACCCTTTTTCTAGTTATTTGGTTTTTTCAGGTGCTATTTTTATTGTTGGTGGTGGCATTTGGCTGCATTGAGAGCTTTTCTGAAATTCAAGTTGGGATGTTTAGGAGAAAAAAAACCTAGAGCTCACTGTCATATCATTTCTAAGTCCCTAGGACCTAGCCAACATATTTCCCCTCTACTTCTTGGAGCTTTGTGATGTGACTTATGTATTTTGTCTAGAGTATTTTATTGTGAATATCAGGAGAAGTGAAATAGATTGTGTTTACTCCATCTTGTCTAAGACTAGAAGTCTCTAAATTGAGAATTGACAATAATTTTGTTTTTTAATCAAATTTCAAAGTGCATAACCTAATTATCAGACTGTCCACAGAGTATCCAGAATCAATTTTAATGTGAGACGTGGAACATTACACTATAATTTTATAAAAAATCACTATACACTTTTAGCAAGTACAAATATTGAGTTTTGTGATTGGACCCTGAATAATATTTCTTGAGTTTTAACTGTATGCATTAATACCTGAATTATTCACTATTTTTTATCTTCTCAATGGGTATCTAATCTAAACACAAACACATAGAGCTGTAGGATAAATATAAAATAAAACAGAAAAGTATGATTGATATTTGTAAACATTGATTGATTTCTTACATGTGTTATATATCCCACTGTTTTACTAATTATTTACAAAATTAAACAAATCACCTGAAAATTAACAGTGTGGATCTTAACACACCTCTCCGTAGTGTAGTATATGGGTCAGATATGACATGCTGAGGCAAAACAGAGGCGACATGGTATTGGCGTGTTTGTTAAGGTAAAAGTTAACCTGAGCAAAGAAGTAATACCTAAAGTGGGTGCACCATGAAAGTGCTTTTTCTGGAGCCCCTTTTAGCAGCCAATACTGCGTTAGTCAAAGATAATGTGGCAAAGTAAACCTGACTATATAAAATGAGTAGATCACACTTATAGTGAAAAACTACATAATGAAGGGCAGAGAATCACCTGAAGTGAAAGATACATACATACAAATATATATATATATATATATATATATATATATATATATATATATATATATATATATATATATTTGCCTCTTCTTTCCTGTGATGATTGCCCCAAAAGACACTCAGATATTTTAGGCCTTGTTTTCAAAGGATCCACCACCACCATTGTGCTATTTCACCCTCATTTATTTTCTTCTCAGCTAAGCTAAAGAAATATTGTCATCTGAGAACAGATGTAATTTATGTTTCTATTCCTTAGTGGTCTATTTTTTGATGAATACATTGACCACATAATGGAGCGGGTTTAGCATAAGAAAAATCTTCCTTATGGTATTCATATAATGCAAGTCAGATCACGTACAGACATATTTTTAAAAGCTACAAGATAATTAGGAAGATTGATCTTCTTAAAGCACACATATCTGAGTGCATTTCTCTGGTGCTCCAAATCCTTGAAGGAGTCCATGTTCTTCCATCCATCAGGCATTCAGAGCCTCCATGGTTTCACCCCATCGACTTTCTGCCTTCATCTCTTCCTTCTCCTGTGTTTGCTTCTTAAATGCTGTGCAAACTATTGTGGGCTTCACACGTTCCCACCTCTTCTCCTTTCCTTGTTCTGAATGCGCACACACACACACACAAACTCACACACACACACATACACAGAGAGACAAAATCTGCTCTTCTCCTCATCTCCATACTATTTTCCTTTTCCTTCCCTCAAAACTATATAAGTAACCCAATTCAAAATTATACAGCTGATTTAGCCTAATATTCTACCTTCATCATTAGGCCTTCCTGATTCTTCAAGTTAATTTGATTCTCTCATATTTTATTTTTACTTCCTTTTTAGCTTTATTTACAAGGACAGAGAAATGGCATATTTTTTATTGCCTGGTATTTTCCTAATAGGTTGTCTTCTCTTTGAATAATAGATAGTGGTCTTGAGTTTTGGATCTTTCAGAATGCCCTACAAAGCACATTGTATATAACTTTTGGGTAGATCAAGGTCAACAGGTGTTGGAATTCACATATGAATCAGATATAGTCTCAGACTTAAAAGTGCAGAAAACTCCAGGGGTAGGAAAAATGTCACAAATATTATAATGCAGTAAGATCAATGACATACAGGCAAGAGGTTCTCAACCTTGCTGGCATATCAGAACCACCTTTGCAGCTTTGAATGATTTCATCTCTGACACAATATCACCCCAGACAAATTAAATCAAAGTTTTTTGGAAGGGGCCCAGTCATTGGTATGTTTTAAAAACTTCCCAGGTGAGTAATTTGAAACCAGGGTGCAAACCACTGATTGAACTGAAAATGAACAGTTCTGTGGGAACACAGATGGAGGGTGTGGAGGAAGGAAATGGGAATAGCTACACAGGTGAGTTGAACTGGAGAACCACACAGACCCCTCCTGAAACAAAAACTGTAAGAAGGAAGGTTTGTTGAACTAAAGAAGAAGGGTACTATTACTCACTTACTGGAAATCTGCCTTCAGAGAATCCCAACTCATTAGACAGTTGCAAAATAGAATCAAACTGAGATTAAAGGTGTAGAATTTCAAAGTGGGAAAACTTGGTCCTAGTAGCACAAATAAAATCAAACATATTATAAAGGTTTTTATGTTACAAACTTGAGACTTTTTTAGTAGAACCAAAACCCTAATTACACGTGCATTTGTTTAAAAGACCGATTCAGTATATTCATAACCTGTGTATTCACTTGTAATATCAAATATCTACAATTTTGGGTGTTTTAGTCAGTTTTTCATCATTCTGACCAAAAGACCTGACAAAAGTAACATAGAGGAGGAAAAGTTTATTTGGGCTGTTAGTTCTAGAGGTTGACTCCATCCATGATCAGCCAACTCCATTCCATATCTCTGAGCCCAAGGTGAGGAAGAATACCATGGCACAAAGACCAACTTCCTCCAACCACATCTAACCTGCCTACAATTATTGCCTAGTTAATCCATATAGGTGGATTAATCCACTGATCAAGTCGTACCTCTCACAATCTAATAATTTATCCTCAGAAAATTCTTGCATTGACTCACACATGAGCTTTTGAGGAACACCTCATATCTAAACCGCAACACCAGGTATCAATGATTACCTAGATAGTACATGAAACTAATAGATTTATCACCTACCACATGAATAAAGTCTTTCTGCCTTGTTTAAATGAAAGGAAAATGATCATTAAAACAAATATTTTTTGCTGTCTTAAACATTTGTAATTTCAGCAAGATCAGATTCAGCCAGAACTAAATACCCTTTCATGACCTGACAATGTAACCCTTCCATTAAGATAAAAAGACACCTCATGAAAACAAGAACCTTTGTAAAGAAGAAGGAAATGCCATGAGGGACTCAGAAGTCCTTATGATGTGTTAATTTTGAATGCACTCCGATCTGGGATCCTGCAGGTGATCTTAATGTCAAATGCCTGCCTCACTGTTTACCCAACCTATCACCTATTCCTCCCCAACTTGCTCCAGAGGCCCCTAATCAACATTAACTGAGATAAAATTTGAATATGAAGAGGAAAAAAAAGTTAAGTCTTAAGAAACACAAACAGAATTTCTGCTGATAGGAATATTTTAGGCTATACTTCAGCCTATGTGTTAAGGTGAGAGTGTAATAAATCACCTAGTCGATCTAAAAGCAAGAGACGGAAACTTTATTCACCAGCCAGTGGTCTGGATCCACCAGCTAGCAGGCCAAGGGCTAGGCTGCAAGTCCACACCCTTTGACACCCCCCCCCCCCAGGTTCTGAATTCACCTTTTAAAACCGTATTAAAGCATAAGTGGTGGTTGCTGTGATTCAAAACCATAAACAAACACCATGAGGTCTAAAATCATAAGCAGAAAAGGGAGTGGGCCAAAACGTTCTTAGTTGAGTGCAAGTTAAAGAATGGTTACTAACATCTAGACAGTCAATCTCTAATGGGGTACATTGTCCAAGAAAAACAGAAACCTAAGAGAGAACACTTTTATGTTGTATAAAAATTGCCACTTTGTGTTGTCAAACATGCTGTGCTATGCATCTATTGATGGGAACAGAGACAGGGCATTCCATGGGAAAAGCATTTCTTATATGATGTGGAGTCTCAGAGCAAAATGGAGTCTTGTTTGGTCATTGCCCATCTAGCCTGGCCCATAACATATGAACCTGGAGTTTTATACGAAAGTTTGAAAGAATTTTCTGAAATAAAGAAAATGATATCATAGTTTATTCCTGCTGCTGTAACAGAATAACTTAGGCTAGGTAATTTATAAGGAGTAGAAATTTGTTGCTCATAGTTCTAGAGGCTAAAAACCTAAGATCAGGGCACCAACAGATTCAGTGTCTGGTGAGGTTTGTTCTCTGCTTCACAGAAACTACCTTCTAACTGTGTTCTTACATGGTGGAAGGGCAGGGCAGCTCTCTGGTTCCTCTTAAAAGGGTACTAAACGCATTCAGCAGACTGGAGCTCTCATGGCATATCACTTCCTAAAGATTCCACCTTCTCCTGCCATCACCATGGTGATGAAGTTTTAGCATCTGATTTCTGGGGACACACAAACAGCGAAAATAGTGAGCAACACCACAAAGGGTTAAACCGGTCTTGCCTTCAATGAGATCAGTGATCAACCAGTCACCAGGCAAAAGTTCTGGGGCCGAGAATTTTTCCTTACTATTGTAAGGAGAAATGCAAGTATATATGTTCCTATTCCAGATTATAAATAGGAGACTTCTCCATAAGTGGAAAAAATCACATCAGGAAAGAAGTTGTCTACAATCAATAATTTAGCAGGCATTGGATAAAGCAGGAGTGGGAGACCTGGATGCAAAATTTCATACGGCTACCTTTCAGATACATTTTTCTGACACAATCAGTAGCCACTATGTAATTTGCGAGAGACAAAACATAAATTAACATTTTCAGCTAATGGTGTCATGCTGGGATGTCTAAGCAAAACCTTCAGAAACTTTTCTGCCTCTTCCATTTCTGTTTTCTCCAGTAACAGATGAGCACACAGAGTTACAAAACTACTTGCTTTAAAACTGTTCACTTCCATGCTCAAGATTAAAATTCTTATTTATTTTTATTAAAAAGAGAACAAGTGATCAAAATGCATTCAGGAAAGCTATAAGATTCCATCATTGATTTGATGAGGGAGCAAATTATTTTGTACTAGTTAGAGCTCTTTTCTGTCTCTGGCTTGATCTCTGGATGGATTTCTTGCACTCATTTGTGGTATTACTCATTGATAGAGCCATTTGGAGTCAAAGATCTTAATTCCATTTGGTATTATATTTGGTATTATATGTACACAATAGGATATATCATGCATATATTTAATTAGAAATATTAGAAATATTTTGATATTTTAATGATGTATATTCTTAATCAATAATTTTATTGATGCTTTTTCCAATTTGGCAAAGAAATATGTTTATCAGGAAATACAGAAAAATCCAAAGAGACCAAAAACATCCCTAATCCCCTTCTCTGATAAGACAGTTTCCCACACCAACTCTACATATTTGTATTATTTTCTATTGTAGATTCAAAATTGCAAAACTGCTTAAAGTGACTAATTCTTTCAAGTCATGTTTTGTACATATGCACAAAATAATATATGTGTGTGTATGTCTGTATGTATATATATATATACACACATGCATACACACATATAAATGATGCTCTTCATTTTGTAAATAATTTATGTTTTTGTGTTTCTTTAGCAGTCATGTTCAAAACATCCAAAACTAATCTATTAAACATTTCCATTCTGAAGCAATTAAAAAAATTCATCCCTATTCACTCTCAAATGCTGTTTTTGTTTTCCTTTCAGAAAGAACACTTTCTATCACAAAATTTTCTTTTAAGCAGTATAAATATATCACATAGTAGCAATGAAAATGCATTAAAAGCCCATGTCAGTTCCTCTTTGTTTTTTCTTTTATTTTATGTCTAGTTGCTAACAGTGTGTCATTTTGGAGGAGATGATGATTTAATATTTGGTGTTGATTATACTTCGACACCTTGGAGGTATAGATATTTTTCCTTCTGATGACTTGATTTTTCCTTGGTCACTGACAGCTCCCCATTCAGTTCATATTTCTGCAAAAGATAACCAGGTCTGCCAAATCTGTGTACAAGGCCTTTCTATCTAAAGGGACTTTCCTGCACACAGCTTCTCGTATACAACACCAAATTGTCAACAAGAAATGAGCTTTCTCTCTTATCTGCAGCTTGCTACATTGAACATCCAGCAGGAAGTGAATGGTGAGACTGGCCAAACATTGAACTAGAAGGAACAAGTGAATGGAAGGATTTTTCTCCATTGCAAAAGTGAATCTGCACTGTAGATGATTTTTAGTTATATACAGAGATAAGATTTTCTTGTGTCACACAAATTTAAAAAATAAAGGAGCAAGTATAGTTGAAGTATCCTGCCTTTCCTAACTCTCTCTCCAGAATAAACCCATCTGAATTTAGTGCTGAAAGATTTCTTTTAGGCATGTCAAATCAAAGATTTCAGCAGTCATTAGTCCTCATTCACAAATTCAAGTCATGAGAGTGTGATGTTCTTGACCTTTCTATGACTCTATTTAACTTTTATCCCTCAATATGGGGTCAAGCAGAAACTTTTAGCTCAGTTCATAAACTCTGTTCCTTGTATGGATTTGAATCTTGACTCCCACATTTTCTGGCTTCATGACATTAATTATATCACTTCACCTTTCTACACCTTAGTTTCCTCAACTATGAAGTTTAAAAAAAATTATTTACCCCATTAGTGTTCTGAAAATTTGATGAGTTAATATACAGTAAGTATTTATAACTATACCTGGCATATAGTAAGAGTTTAATCAAAATTATCTACTATTCATGTAAAATGTATAAATAAGTTTGCTTTCACTCAAAAATGTTTTGGCAACCTCAGTGTGTGTAGATCTTATTCTTTCTAAAAGCTGAATAGGATTTTGTAGATTGCATGTAGCATAATTAACCAAAAGACTACTGAAAGTTAATCAGGTGGTTTCTAATCTTATTTATAAAATCCATCCTTATTTATAAATTTCTGAAAATTTATATTTGTTTTTGATAAATTCCTGACAGTGGAATTTTTTTTTAGTTAAGAAATGGTTAATTTTAGAGATGTTTCCATATTGCTTTCCAAAATATGCATCTGATGCCTAATTTCCCTCATCAACTTTGAGCATTGAACTTCAGACATCATCCCGGCATTAAGTCCAATTATGGATGGAAGAACCCATGAGGTCCAGACATGTATTTACCCCTGTCTTTCAGATGCCTCCACTTTATCAGTATTCCCCATACAGCTGGAGGTAAACATGTTCAGTAAATTCTCACCTTTAACCTTCAAACTTGGTTCTTTTTTTTTTTTCATCTTTCATACATTTGATTCATGTGAGTTATGCTTTTCCATTTTTACCCCAAATACAAATTGCAGAATCACATCAGTTATACATTCACAATGTTTACATAATGCCATATTAGTGACTGTTGTATTCTGCTGTCTTTCCTATCCCCTACTATCCCCCCTCCTCTCCCCTCCCATCTTCCCTCTCTACCTCATCTGTTGTTGTTCCATTCTCTCCCTCCCCCCTTTTCCCCTCACAACCTCATATATGTGATTTCGTATAACGATGTGGTTTTCCTTCCGTTTCCATGCAATTTCCCTTCCCTCTCCCTTTCCCTCCCTTCATTCGTCTCAGTTTAATGTTAATCTTTTTCTCATGCTCTTTCCCCCTGTTCAGTTCTTAGTTGCTCTCCTTAAATCAAAGAAGACATTTGGCATTTGTTTTTTAAGGATTGGCTAGCTTCACTTAGCATAATCTGCTCTAATGCCATCCATTTCCCTGCAAATTCCATGATTTTGTCATTTTTTAGTGCTGCATAATACTCCATTGTGTATAGATGCCACATTTTTTTTATCCATTCATCTATTGAAGGGCATCTAGGTTGGTTCCACAATCTAGCTATTGTGAATTGTGCTGCTATGATCATTGATGTGGCAGTATCCCTATAGTATGCTCTTTTAAGGTCGTCAGGGAATAGTCCGAGGAGGGCGATAGCTGGGTCGAATGGTGGTTCCATTCCCAGCTTTCCCAGGAGTCTCCATACTGCTTAATTCTTTTTCTAATAAAACACACTGCTATCTGCTAAGCTCCACTTAGAAATCTGGGAATTCTTGACAACTTTATCTATTTTGCTTACACCTCAAAAAATAAAAATGATTGTCAGTTCATCATTAATTTCAGCAGTGAATTATGGGATATGATAAACCTAACCCATAGAACACTGCCTCATAAGTATTCTATTGCCAAATCTTGCAATCACTCTCTTTCTGTCCAGGCTGGCTCTCATCCAATCCATTTTCCTCCTTTTGGCTGGAATAATATTTCTAAAAGGCAGATATAATCTTGTGATTTCAGAATTTTAAATATTTTTAAACTAACTTTTGACTGAAGGATAAAGCACATAAGATGCAGTAATTCCCTCTTATACTCAGGGAACAATTCCAAGACCCCCTTGAATGCCTAAAACTATGCATGGTTCCCAATCCTACAAATGCTATGTTCTTTTTCTCTATATACATATGTCTGAGGAAATGTAATTTATAAATTACAATAAGAAATTAATAATAAGAAATGATAGTAAAATAAAATAGTTGTAATAATATACTCTAATCAAGTTGACAACTTCACTATTTTACACTTTTAGGCCACTATTAAGTAAAATAAGGTTTACTTGAGAACAAGCACTGAGATACCATGATAACCAAGATGTTATTGTACTAAATTGACCAGTGGGAAGGCAGCATACACAGCAAGGCTGTGCTGCACAAAGGGTGACTCATATCCCAAGCGGGGGACAGCAGGACAGCCTAAGAGTTCATCACACTACTCAGGATGGCATAAAATTAAAAACATGCATTTTCTTTTTATATTTTCAGACCGTGATTGCCCACAGACAACTGAAATCATAGAAAGCAAAATTTTAGATGGGGTCCTACATTTTTGTGTGGTCTGTCTCTGCTTTCTTATGTGGCTTCATATCTCACCACTTATATCTTTTTTCTCTCCCCCTTACACTGCCCTCCATAGTGATGTAGCATGAGCTTCCTCCCTTCCTACCACAGATCTTAGTTTAAAATTCAGTTCTGCCCAGAGGCCTTTCCTAACTGCTTGTCTGCTTTCAGTGAACAAGCATCCCTCTAGGCTGTTCTGACTCTGAGGGCATTGACTATGTCTGTCTGGTTCAGCACAGTGTCCCCAGGCACTCACTTGATAAGTGTTTGTTTCATGAATAAGTTTATTGAGGGAGTAAGTAAATGCACTAAAAAGATTGCCTCCTGTCATGGGAGTGGAAGGTAAAACAAATCCCTCTTCTTGAAAAGGCTGCTGTGTCTGAATTAGGTAACAGACACAGAGACATTCTGAAGAATTTGGAATCAAAAACAAAAGCAGAGACACTTGTAAAACATGTCATATAGTTTTAAAAATCAGATATTCAGCAGGAATTAGAATATCAGTGATCACTCACAATTCTCTGGGAAGGGAGTGAATTATTTTCAACATTCTGAAAGAAGAAAAATGGCAATATTTTGTAAAAATGCCTACTTAATACCTGATACAATGTTAGTGATACTATGATGACTTTAACATCTGAAAGTTAGTGACATGCTTCTGGTACCCTCCAAGGGAGCTTGTGAAGCAAAGCCTGATCTGAAGCTGATGCAGCACTTTGTACCATGGCAAGTGTGGCTGTTCAGGATTCTGAAAAGCCAAATTGCTGCTTCAAAGAAAAGGACTTATTTAATTGAAAATAACAATATGTTTGCTAAGTGACCCTAAATTTATAGTAATACTAAATTTGGCAGAGAGAACAATGTCTGGAAATAATTAAAGACACGAGCTGGCTGGGTTGTGGGATTTCAGACAGCCCCTGTGCTGCTCACGTCTGGGTTTCCTCACCTGAGCTGCAGATGAGGCTGACTTCTCTTCATTTGCTTCATTGTTACCACAGATGCATTGTTGGAAAGAACAGGAAAAATTTACTTAAGTAAATAAATCACCACTATTTCTCTGGAAGGTAATTTGGATAATATGACTTTACAATAAAATGTTTGCAATTTCACACTGCAATTACGATGATTCTAGTTTTCAATACGCACAATATAGGAAAAGAGAGAAAGAGAGCTCAAAAGAAAGATCAACAGGAAAGATTAGGACTCAAAAGTCAAAATGTTGAAGTCAATAAGCAAATTGCAGGGAAAACAACCTTTTCTTTTGCTTTTAAAAATAACTGTGAAAAGACAATATAGTTGGAGGATTTATTTTCTGTTTGTGAGGAATTACACATCTCCACTATAAACTGAGATGATACTCTAAACAGCACATATAGTGTCATCTCAGCCAGGAAACATCAACTCCAAGGAAGACCCTTGTGCTCAAGTTAAACACCAAGTGATCTCCAGGATATTTTTTTAAAGCTCTTTGTTTCTCTAAATATTTAATATCAATGGTCCCCCAAAGCAGAAGGTGGTAGAAAAGAAAGTCATCTATAAATAAATTGCAGAAAACTATAAACACTATGCATTTATTTCATAGCTAATCACTTTTTGGAAGATTATTGTTACTGTTTTTTTTTTCTTTCATTTTTCTTTTTTTAGAAATATACAAATGAGATTTCATGTCACGGAAAAAAATGTTACATGATTGAGATAAATTCTGTAATTACAAAATATTTATTAAGTGGGCTTTGCCTGAAAAATTCCAATGTCCTGCTAGGGGGTTTGCATTTATAAACTGGCATTGAGTGACTCTATCAAGAGAGAAGTTCGACCCCAGCACGGATGGAAGAGGATTGCTGAAGGAGGGATTGGCCTTTGTTTGGAATTGGTGTGTTTGTAAGGAGTGGGAGAACCTAAGAATCCAGAGGTAGCAGGGAAATCTCTGAGCTTCTGTGCAGCACACTAGGATATGGTGGGGCTGTTGACTGCACCGGCCCATGAACTCTAGCAACTTGGAGCAGTTGATGGAGTATTGGTGAGTGGGAAAGAGATAATGAGGCAAAGTAAGGGACAGATGTCAAAACCTGAGGACATTTGTTTGTTTTATCAGCTTGTCCTTGCCATGGGAGCTCTCAGCAAGTTTTTAGCTGAGCATTGACATGATCATATTTGCATTTTGAGGGACAGCATGCAGAGAACTGAAGGGCAAACAATTAGACAATTCTTGTAATGATAGTGAGAGGGAATGGGTTACCATGATGTTTTAAGGAAACATTTAACAGAACATAAATCCACTGGATAAAGACTTGAGACTGAGCAGGGCTAAAAGACTCTTAAATTCCTGGTTTACATAACTGGGTAAATGCAAAGGCAGCTGGGAAAAGGAATATGGGAAATAAATCATTTCTTTCACTTGCTCTCAATTGTCTATATTCGATATAAAAGATTTCGGAAATTAAATCATATTTTCAAGTGTGCTTCTTTGGCATTAAAAAAACTTATAATTTTATACCTTATAGGGACTCTCATAAATTGTGAATTCCCCTACTAATTTTATTGAAAACAATGAGGATCAAAGATCAAATCAACCTTAAATATAATAACAATGGCTAAGCTAGAAAATAGACTTCTGTCCTCAGTTTCACATTCTGCCTAGACACTTATCCACCCTCACGCAGTCAGTAGATGGTCAACACACAGTACCTTAAATACCTTACAAGAACACCTTAAAAAATGAATAATTTGTTAGCTTATGGACATTCCTTTAAGATATTTATTTTGCTACCCACAAGATAGAAATAAAATATAGTTGGACCATTTAACTCTTCCCAGGCTTCTATAAGAATATAATCTTAAAAGTAAATTATCTTTTCTGTTAAAAACTTGTAAATTCATATGATAATTTATACTCAGATTTTGTTACTGTTTTAGTCTGCCTAAAATTTCTCTCTATAGTAGTTAGTGAAAATATTTCTAAACTTTAGCCTTATGAGTTTTCCATCTATATCCTTCCAAAATATACCCCCTATCATTAAAAAAAATAAAATAAAAGGCTGAGGAAGGACATGGTGGTAGAGCACTCCCTGATTAAATTCCCAGGTCACTTAAAAAACAAAAAAAAAAAAAAAAGAAGAAGAGGAAAGAAAGAAAACGGGGTGGGTGGGGGAGTGAAAGAGTGAAAGATATTCAAAGATTACTATCCCCAGTAGTAAAATGTCAGAAACATCTTGAATGAATTAATTTTAAAAAAACTTTTTCATCTCCAGAGTAGAACATTATATAATAATTTCCACTAGTGTGTAGATTATGAGGGATGTAGAGACATATATGAAAATATATGCCTAAAATAAAACTTGAAACTATATATACTCCGAAGATAGAAGTCTAAGCATGTTGATGAAAACATTGGAAAAATTAATAGGTTTACTGAGAATGCTATAGAGAAATACAGAAGTATATTTCTTTTAGAGTAGTTTTGTTTTCTCTCTCTCAATCTCTCATTATAGCATAAGAGAAATATCTTTGTGAAATGCTTTTGCAACTTCTGTTCCCAGCAAATATGGAAACTAGGCATCATAGAAAAAAATTCTCCAACTACAAAGTTCCTAGAAAATTTGGGTGCAATGTGACATTCTTTTAAATTCCTCATAGGAATGTAAAGAACTGTAGCACAGAGTGGTTTGTGAGCAAGCCCTGAACTGTAGCTACTCTCGGGATATCAGCATACAGGAATACAAGGGCCTTAGGTTTGCAAGATCTGGTGGAAGAAGACTCAGACATGCTACCCAGCCCTGATGTGCGTTTATGGGCAAGTCAGCTTTTCCTTACTGTGAATAAAATACCTTACAAGAACACCTTAGAAGAGGAATGTTTATTTGGCTCAAGGTTCCAGTCCACTGTCAGCCAACTCCATTGCTTTGGGCCTGAGGTGAAGCAGGACATCATGGTGGAAGAAAGCTACTCAGGACATGGCAACTGAGACAGAGACTGATCAAAGAGCTAGGGATAAGATATCATTCCCACGGGCGTGCCCAGAGTGACCTATTTCCCCTTCAGCCATCCTCTATCTGCCTACAGTAACACTCAGTATCCCATTTAGATTATTAACCCAAATGAGGTTACAGCTCTCATAATCTAATCATTGCCACATGAGCTTTTGGGGGGACATCTCATATCCAAACCATAACAAAGCAACATCTTACATATATATCTACTGACTATTTTGCTGTTGCCTCTGGCCTTTGATTTCCTCAATTAATTGACCAAAGAGCAATCAGTAAACATTTGTTGAAAGCAATTTTCTATGAGACAATGCTGAAATTCCTTCTTTAGCTTATCCATGTTATAAATCAGTTATACTTTGATACTTGTAAGCTAGACCCACCATCATGTTGTTAAAGTTGTTGCCCATGTTTGTTACAGCTTTATAAGTTTTTCAAATTTGAAATGGGTCAATATTATGTTCAAGAGTCAGTAAAACATAATTAGGATTCATACTATATAATAATAAAGATGTGTGAGTTTGAAGGCCAGCTCTATCATATATACTAGTTATGTGATCCAAGGCAAATTACTCAGTCCACCCAGGCTTCAAATTCTTATAATAGAATAATATTTCTTTCTCATAGTATCAAGATTAAATAATATAATTCCTGAAAAGCATTTAGCATTATGTTAGATCTATAATATAGATCCAATAATTATTAAACATTAAAATAATTGAGAAATAAGGGGATTTGGATTGTCCACATAAATTATGTAGAATACATTATTGGCTTTATTAGTGACCCCATTTAAAAATCCAATCAGATTTAACATGGGGAAAAAATGAAGTGGCTCATAAATACGCCTTCTGTTTTTCTTGCATTCTGTATCATGATCATCAGTTCTATAATATCCAATGCTAGAAATATTTGATTTTTAAAGAAGAAATTGTATAATTTGCATATAATAAAAATGACCTATGGTAAGTGTACAAGTCAATGATTTTCAGTGAATTTTACACAGTTGTACAGTGGACCTCACAACCCAATTTTAATACATATCCAATATCCCCAAAAGGTCTCTGGTTCCTGCTTGTAGTCAAGGGGCCATTCACATGCACAGCACACTAGGGAATGGTTCCTGTTCTTGCACCTCACTCTATCCCTTGGTGACACATGACTAGTTAAGGTCCAGGAGGATGTAGAGAAGGGGACCTGATTTGGGTTATTACTCCATCAACTTTGGCAAAAAAAAAAAAAAAAGAGTGTGAAAATGGCAGAAGCCAAATCACATAGAAATAGAACCAGAACCTTGGAAGTTGGCAAAAGAAATTGGGGCCAATGAATTGAGAGACAAGTGTCTAGAGCCATAGAAAGAGGTGAAAAGACATGTTGGAATTTGTTTATTTAAGAGTCATATCATAGTGCCTGGAAATTTTTATTAAAGCTAAGGAAATGACATAGATAGAATGTAGACATCCCAGTGGTCAACAAGTTGCAGATAAGAACTTAAATATTTAAAATGAGATAGTAGGAACCACTGTGATTATTCAACATACAAATTTCCTTAGGAGAACAAGTTGAGCAGAAATGAATATTAGGAGTTTTTTTTCCCACTTAATTAGCATCACTTGTCACAGAGCTAATGAATGGCATCAAGCTTTAATCAAAATGCTCTCTGGTTTTAAAATTTCTATGAAGCCAGGATCTTTTTAAACAAGAGTAGGTTTAAAAATAAACATCCATTTAAGAATAGATCATATAATTCATTTAATTATATAAGTGAAACCCACAGGAGATAAACAAGACAAATACTCCTTACCTTCTGGTTCTTTTCTCTAAGCCCCACTTCTAGCAGAAAATGGAAAGAATGCGTGGGGGAAAGCAGACAGGTATGATTTTGCTTTCTACCATTTCAGGAAAGCACATTGTTAAACCCTGTGAAGCCAGAAGGTCATGTTTAAGTGCAGTAAAGTGTGAATTTTCATTTATTATCCACACAGTTTTCTTCTCAGAACTAAGAACATGTCTGTTCCTCCCTATGGATTCAAGAAAACATTTATCTACAAGTAGTGATTGATTTGTGAAAAAATAGGTGGAAATCGTACTGAGATTTTTCTCTGCAGATTGAGCTCTGTCTCAGAAGCAGGAACACCCTACTAGAAAGCACTTTTTCCTACACTTGTTGACTTCCATACTCCTCTACAACTCTGCCCCCCTCCTCCCTCATGTTTTCCTTCCCTTTCTTTCTTGCCTTTCATTGTCTCTAATCTACATTTTTTATATATATATAATTCCACTTCCTGAAATCCTAGTTTGGCTAGTAAATGGGTTGGGAAGGAGAAGGAGTTGAAAAGTAAAAGTGAGAGTTTCAAGGTATGGACTTGTATTCAGGGACCTATGGAAGGACCATTTATTTCTCTTCTTGCCTGCCTCCAACCTCCATCAAATCCTAACTAAGCACAGGCAAGAATACCAGTGTCTTAGAGTTATTTATCTACAGATAGGTAAGGGTAAGGACACGGGTAAGGAGATCAATTTGTAGGTCATTGCAGTAATTCTGGTAGATTAAAATGGTGGTGGCTTGCACCATGTTATTTGTGATAAAGTTGGAAAAAAGTGTTTGGATTCTTGGTCTATTTTGGAGGACAGAGAAGGCTTTCCTGAAAAATCAGAAAAAATGTAGGCAGGGGAGAGTGGGGTCATGGATCACATACTGTGGTCATGTCATGAACTGTGATAGAGAAGACAGTGGACCTGGGGGTTGAGAATAGGAGCTGATCGGGAGCAGTGTGGAACTCTTTAAGTTCCAGCTGTCAAGGGAGAGCTGTTATTTTAATTGGAATCAAGGAAAAATGTCCAGGCTAGAGATGTGCATTTGGAATTATGGGCACAATTGATGCATTTAAACCGCAAGATTAAATGAGCTTACTTAGGAGAGACATGTAGATCAACAAGGCAAAAGTTCTGAGGACTGAGAGTCCTGGTACATGCTGACCCTGGAGAAGAGGATTAAGAAAGACTAGCAAAAAGGATTGGAGGAGATTGATGACACAATACAAACTGTAGAAGTCCTTGTTTGAATTGTACTTTGTCGCAATTAGAGTTTATGAATATGAATGTGAATTCACTATGTGCTTTATCTTTCTTTACATCTCCAAAAAACGATATGCGTAGTTACAGCTTACATACACAGGAGTGTGTGTATGTGTATGTGTTCTACTTACAATGATGCTAAATATATTAACGTGTTTAGGTAAATATATAAATTTTTTTTTTTAAAGAGAGAGTGGGACAGAGAGAGAGAGAGAAAGAGAGAATTTTTCAATATTTATTTTCTAGTTTTCGGCAGACACAACATCTTTGTGTGTGGTGCTGAGGATCCAACCTGGGCCGCACGCATGCCAGACGAGCGCGCTACCGCTTGAGCCACATCCCCAGCCCAATATATAAATTTTAAATTCATACTTCAATTCACTGTTTAATCAATATAAAAATGATATTAAACCTATTTCAATTTTCATTATCTATGATTTGCTATATCGTGTATAATGTATTTTGTCTGAAGAAATATTTTCTCCTCCTTCTGGTTTTTATCTGATTGATAGTTGATTCAAGTGTTTGGATTCAGTATAATTTTCATACCACTGTAAAATAGAGTTTAGTTATATTCTTTTTATCTAGATAATTAAATTATACTCATAACTTTCCATTTAACTGTTAAAATATATGACATGTTTAAAGAGTAAGGCACTGAATATGTACATGAATTTATGTATACTTAAAATTATTTTGTGAGTGGTGATATTTTTGTCCATACCATACTATTTCATCCTGAACACCAACATTAGCTTTTATTGGGGAAAATGAATGATTCAGCCTCACTGGGTAAGATGCTCATCATTAAAAGACATTAGGCAGGGAGTCCATTGGGAGGGAAAATATGAAAGAGCCATGGGAAATGTCAGGAGAGGAACCCTGGCAAAGAGAAAGGAACCAAAGCAAGGTGTGCAGAAGAGAAGGCTGGGGTGTCCATGTAGCTCTGTGACAAATTTCAAGAAAATTAGAGGAGCTGAATAAGGGACTTTTATCAGAGTCATTACATGGCATGATCCAGGGTCATGAATCAAAACAATGGCTGCAGACATATCTAAATTTGCTCAGTTGTCTTTTTGCATCAAAATATCCTGAGGCCTTATGACAAATGTTGCAACCCACTGTATCTCAGTGTGCCAAGGAAACTGCATTTTAAAATAAACACTCAAGCCCTGTCCTCATTCCCGAGTAAATTTTATTCCTGCTAAACTTTGAGCATTGCTGATCTAGATTATGAGAAAAAAAATGTGAGAATAAAATCTTAGAAATATATGTTTTAAATTCACTTGGAGAGGAGAATCTAAGGGAGTTTGCAGAGTAAGAACTAAAGCAGAAAATATAATGAAAGTCCATAATATTCACAAAATAAAGTAGTAGCAAACCACCCAGAGAGAAAAGAAGGAAGACAGTAGACACCAGAGGAAAAAAATAATGAACAGGAGTGAGGATATAGAGGCCAGAAACGGTACAACGCAGAAGGAGGAGTCACGGAAAGAGGAAGATGGAGACTTCATGGCTTGGAGCAGGGCAGGTTTTCAAGAACTAAACAGTAGGTGGCCTCTGAGTGCCCACCAAAACACACACCAGGAAGCAAACTCTAGTGGCAGAAGAGCAGGCCAGCAAACTGCACTGGGTCTGTAGTCCCTCCTGCTTCCTGAGGTCAGAGCTGCAGGGGGTCCAACTTCTGCCTCACCCTGGTAAGACATCAATATCTTTAGATAATTGTCACCAAAATAGCCCTGGAATTTAGGAAGGACCTTGGTGGGTTGACTTTTCGAGCCTGTCTCAAGGAATAGTTCACAATTCTTGTTCTACAGGCCCCAGTTCCCACCACAGGATGAACCAGGAATACATACAAGTCATACACGGGCTCTACTGCTTCCCTTCTCCTCTTCTTACGTGCTTAATTAGCATTAAAATATATAATAACTCCTTAAGGTATATTTTAACAGCTGACATTTAAAATCTCCAAGTAGAAAATGCAAGCCAGTCCTGAAGAGTGTCCTCAGTCAGTCTAGCCGTGCATTTCTTTGCCTTCATAAGCCTGTTATCGTCATTGACTCCTTGTTGGAGCTTCTGAATAGCTAAAGCATCCAAGGACATTTCTTTTCATCACTCTGTAACAGATACATGAATAATAAATAAAATATGAGGACTATTTATTATATTTTTGCTAAAAGAATAATATTCCCTAAAGATTGTTATTCCCCCCCCGAAAAAAATTATTAGAGAAGAGAATACTTAGGTGTTAATTTTTCTTATTGATTTCTAAATTGTTACAGATGAGAAATGGAATTATGGGAATTTGAGTAATTGCTTGGTAACTGTAGGGGAAATAGCTAGCAAATACTCAACATGGATTTCAAATTGTGGTGCAAAAGCACTTTAAGTATCAGGTATATTTGGTATTTGGAGATAGCCCAGTATAGAGGTGCATGCCTGTAATCCTAGTAGCAAGGGAGGCTAAAGCAGGAGGATCCCAAGTTCAAAGCCAGCCTCAGCAACTTAGTGAGGCCCTATGCAACTTAGTGAGACCCTGTCTCAAAATAAAAAAAATATAGAGGGTTGGAGATGTGGTTGAACTACCCTGGGTTCAATCCCTGGTGGAGAGGGGGGGAATGAGTTGAATGTAAGGACACGTCGGCAGGTTTGTACCAGCCATGACTTGCTCCTCCTCCCTCCTGCACTGGGTTTTGCTGCTTTATTCATTTCTCTGATGGAATGCCCCCTTTGTCTTTCCTGCTGAAACTGACCAAAGATGTCTTTGCTTTATGAATCCCTAACTCCCATGACATTCTCCATCAGGTCCTAGATGATGATTATGAATTTCAATAATCCTTCAGTTAATAATCCATATTAAATTTCTTTAAAGGTCAGATGGGAAACCATAAGGAACAAAAAAGAGTGGTGATAAAGTAATGGAATGAAATTTTTATGCTATAAAATTATTTTTCTATTCAATAAAATTAGCCATATGCCCACCTGGCATTAATTTCTTTTCTCCCTATTCTGAATTTTAATACGTATTTCCTTCCTCCTTGCCCAGTGCCATGGGGAAAATAGAGGGAGTGGCTTTTGAATGCTTGCTATAATACCAAACACTATTTTAGGTATGTCACCTGAGGGATCTCGAATCTCATCCATCTCATAGAATTGTTTGGACAATTATTCCCACTCTCCTGATGAGGAAGCTAAAGGCTGCCCAAGATTGCCACGTTAGTAAGTGGCAGATCAGGATTTAGTTTGACAGTGGCTTGAATGTAAAGTCTCATGCTTTTCTCTCTGTACTCAAGTCCATTAGTAATTAATAGTAATAATAATTTTTGATTACTAATACTTGACATATATAATCATATGGAATCTTGCTGGTGGTTGACCAAGAACTGGATGTATTTAACCTAGTCTTAAAAAAAAAATGCATTTGTCACCTGACTTAAAAATTTCTAGGAGTAATAGAAGGGAGCCATGGGAGGGAGAAGAGGAAGGAAAGAAGTGAATACTGGGAAAGGAGATTGACCGAGTCTGTTATGTGCACATATGAATATTTAACAACAGATCCCACTCAGGTATAATTATAATGCATCAATTAAAAAACAAACAGAAAACTGTTAGGATATCATAAAACTCCCTTGGAATAATTCTGATCTGTTTGATAGCAGGTAATGCCACTTGGAGTTCTGTTTATCATCAGCCACCTGGTATTAAAGGCTGCAAATCCTTTCTGCTTTTGGTATAATGTGCCATTATCTTTGCTGTTGCAGTACTGGATACCAGTTTATTTACTATTCACCTGAAAACACAGCCAAAGCAAAGGAAGTTCTCAGCAACATCAATCAACTACAACCTCTGATAGCAACCCATGCCGACCTGCTGCTTAATTCTGCAAGCCAGCGTTCTCCAGACAGCTTGAAGAATTCGTTAAAGATGCTTTCAGAAAAAGTAAGATCCAAATCTTCACTGTAGAGGGAAAATGAAATCCCCCCAGCCCCATTGGTCTTGCGTTCTGCATACATTGCCTTTCATAGCATCTGGAAGTGTAAGAGACTGGGTTAAAAGTGAGCTTCAAAGTGTCGTCTCAGGATCAGAATGAATTGGCCTTGTTCTCTTTTCAAATCTTACCAAGCATTATTTTTTTTTTAATTTTATTTTATTTGTTGTTGTTGTTGTTGTTGTTTTTCCTGGTAAGAAGTGAATCCTGTTATTGGTTGGTGGACACTGTCTCTTTTCCTTGGCATCTTTCATTTTCTTTGGCTTATGGTCTTATTAGGTGAATTAAATGAGATTTTGAAAAGTATTTTCTTCTGTTGATTACCTGATGTTTATGCATGCAAAGCCATGCGTTTGAGTAAGAATGTCACTTTCTTTGAAAGAAGAACTTTGATGTGGTTTCACACTCATGGCATGGGGGTAATTCCTCTGCTTCGGTTTGCTCTCTCCAATATTATCTACTGGGAGCAGATTCTAAAGATTTCTGTAAGCGTTAGTTATTGTTTGAGACATATATAAGAACCTAAGGCTGGGTATTTGCTCCTGTATGTGCAGAAAGGAAGGGTGATGTGGCATGGGACAGACACTCCATATCAACTTTCATAGCTAATGAGGGCAGCTGTGTGACATAAAGCCAAGGCAGAAGAAGACAAATTATGGGTTGACTTTAAATGTAAAACCAGATGTCAAGGAGTCTAATACCAATGTGCTCATCCATCACCTCTGCATTCTGACATCTTATAATTTATTTTGAGACACTTATAATGAAACTGACCAACAGAAACTCTTAACATTATAATTCTAGAGTAGGTTAAAAGTATACTTCTTTTACTTCTTTTCAAAGAACAGATTCTTAGAAACCTGGATATTATGTATATCTATAATTTTACTCAGATATTTGGATGTTTAAGAATAGTCACACCTTACACTTTTGTAGCATTTTAAATTGCATTTTAAATTTTCATACATTTTCTCATAGGAAAAAACTAATACCCATTTTTATTAAAAAATTAGCTGGCATCTGTGAAGAAAGGTTAAGTGACTTGCTTAATAAATTAAAAAGACAAAACTCAGAATCTCAAACCCAAGATTGAACTGTAGCATTCTTTCCATGCCATAATACGTGTGTCCATCATGAAAAGGAAAAAAATAATGACCAAATTTTAGAAGAACATACTTCATGTCAAAGCAAGGGACCACATGACTTACGCTACCTTGTTTAATCTTCACAATTGTGGGATGCATATTATCTTCATTTTTTGACTCCAAGAAGTTAAAAACTATTAGAAATCATAGAACTAGCATAGAATTCAGGAACTGAACAAAACCAGGGATTCAAACCCAGGACTATGTCCTTTATATAATATCTATGTTCTGAGTTTTCCTTATTTAAAATATTCAAAAGTCTTTTTATCGGACAAACTCCTTAGCAACAAATACTTATTCTAGTAGTCAACAAATATGTCTTTAGGGCCAAGGAAAAAAAAGAAAAAAAGTAAAGGATTGATGTATACGGTAAAATAATATAATTTCATTTTGGTTCATTTCTCTTTTGGATTTGTAGATGAGGTGAGGTTTTTCCGGGCTCACCTAAGCAGAAAATTTTAGCAAATAGCACATCACTGTAATGATTACAGAGCATTATTTATATTCTTCCTGTGCACTGGGCAGGGACTTGTCATCTCATACATCATTTACAACTTGCTGCAGTGATTTTGGGGGGTGAGGGGACTTTCTGCTCCTTTAATCCAGCACTGCTCCAACTTTTCCCCCTATGTTTTCTACAGGGTAGATAAGCTTTGCCTACTAATAAATCTCTCATCCCTTGAAACTAGGAGGATCTTTTTTAAGTTAAGTTTGCAAGCCATGCATTCTTTTAAGAATTCATGCCTGGAATTTCAGAGAATGATCTAAATTAACAATTTTACATAGTTTATGAAGAAGAGTAGCTCCTGACTTAGAATAAAGTGTGATCCATGAGTTTATTATGAAAAGGAAATAGTCTTAGTGACATCCCAAGTTTAAATGTAATTTAATATTAGTGGAATGTAAGTTTTTAAAGTTTCATTTTTCTAAGTTTGGGGGATTTTAAAAATTGGATTAGAGAATACATTTTTTTTCTTCATTCATAGTCCCCAGTGTTAAAAAGTAAATTTTATTATTTGTATTTAAGATATGCAGCATGATCCTAAGGGACACATATAGATAGTAAAAAAGTTACCAGGATGAAGGAAATTAGCACATTCATCATCTTACACAGTTTTTGTGGATTTTTTGTTGTCAGGTGGCTGGGCACAGTGGCACACGCCTATAATCCCAGTGGCTGGGAGGCTGAGATAGGAGGATTGTGGCTTCAGAACTAGCCTCAACAATGGTGAGGTGCTAAGCAACTCAGTGAGACCCTGTCTCTAAATAAAATACAAAATAAGGTTGGGGATGTGGCTCAGTGGTCAAGTACCCCTGAGTTCAATCCTTGATACCCTCCCCCACCAAAAGAGAAAAGAAAAGAAAAAAAAAGAGAGAGATAACAGGGGAACTTGCTAACATATTCAGGAAATCTCAGAGTAGACAATACTTTTATATCCTAAAGTAATTCATAGCATCTCTGCTGCTATGAATTAGAGAACCAAAGCATAGGTCTAAGGTTACAAACAAAATTCTGTCCTTATGAACATTCACTGGTAGAAGGAAAGAAACACACACAATTTACAAAAATTAAAAGTATTTCCTGAATTCATACTGTAAACCAGGCACTATGTCTGACACCAGGGGCACTGGCAGAATAAAAAAAAAAAAAAAAAAAAAAAAAAGACTCTGGACCACTCTTCACAAGAAATTCACAGTAAGAATTGTGGTGATAATGGCAATGACTGTGACAGGTAGCAGTTAGCTGAGGCTTAACTCTGCTGCAAGGTATTCAGTTTTCACAATTCCATGAAGAAGATACTACTGTTTTCTACACTGTTTCCTCCTAATCTTTTTTTCTTTTTTATGAATCATGCTTTTATTGATTTTTTTTATTTTAATTAGTTTTGTGTTCTCATTTTACTCTGTTAAGAAAACTAAGGCAGAGAACCATTAAATAATGTGCTTACAGTTATAGGAGTTGGTTTTCTGACTCCAGAGTCTGTGAGCTTAACCATTGTCCTGTCTTTGAATGTCCCAGGAGTTTATGATGGACACTTTTACATAGAACCACGTACATGAGTTGTATGGTAAAGAACACAAGTGTGATTTCACAATAATGAATATTTTCTGTAATAGTTTCATGTTCTCATGTACTAGCATACCTCCTGATGGAGAATTGTATTTATTTGTTGCATGTTAGTTCTTGCAAATATTAAGTAATTTTATAAGTTTCTAACATTAAGCAAGCTTTCTCTGAATAATTACAAATGAAAAGACAAAGGATAAGGCAAAATTTTAACATGAAATATTAAAGTTTACTATTAGAGTGGGATAAAAATTTATTTTTCTTTTGCTCAAATTAAATTTGTGCTATTTCATGAAAATGTATCCAAGGAAAAATGTAAATAAATTTAAGCTGAAAAGAATTGAAAAATGAATGTAGGTAATATATGTTATTTCTTATGGTTTAGAAATATGTGTGACATTAACTTTCAAATGCCTACTGCTTTCTCCTTTCTATAGAGAGTTATAGGCCTTGTTTAGAAAGTCATTATTGTCCTGCTCACTAAAAAGCATCAGTGAGCACTTAATTGTGTATGGTATTGTACTCAGTGCTATATGATAAATACTACATACACATGGTTCTTAACTTTTATAACCCAAGACTTTAAGAATGGTAGTGTTTCCCAGTGTTACAATTGTTAAATGGTCAAAAATGCAAATATTAGAGTCTATATTACAGTATATTTAAGAAATTCTCATTACTAGTATTCTTTCATTTTCAGCATACTCTGCTAAAACACTGTGTGTATTGAAAGAAAAATGAAAAACATTTCATTCTAGAGCTCAAATCAAGATTTTCTTAAGAATTGTTCTGTTTCTATAAGAGCAATGCCAGGGATGGTAAGAAATTGAAGACACACATAATATAGAGGAGAATTTTAATTATGTTGATTATTTAGATATGGAATAGGAATTTAATATTGTTTATTCACTTCAAAACCTTCCTAAGTCTAACTCAGCACGAAACTTTAATATAGGACTTAGTGAGTAAAGATTTTTGGTTTATTATCTATGGTTATAAACTATATATACTAGCGGTCTAAAGGGAACTTGAGAATAACTGGTTTAAGTGAAGATTAAATTTCAGAATCAGAATTTGTGCTTCTGCTTCTCATAAATCCTTCCAGGTAGTAAATATTTAATTTATGAAATAATATTATACAATTAACAAAATTTGTGTTTATTAGAAAACTTCAGAATCGGAAAAAAGATGAGAAAATAAGATAATGTTAAGAATGAAACTTGTATATAAAATTCATGAAGTCAGAACTTCTGTCCATGATGGAGACACATGGATCCTCCTACCTTAAAGTGTGATAAGACTGGACAAAATGGTTTTTTAGCCACTTGAAAATAGGAAACACAGGAAGTTAACAGACTATGTGATCCTAAATTGCTGAGCTTACATTCGAAGGCATTTTCCAGGCTGTAGCGCTTGGGAGAAGGAACATAAACAGTATGTTCTCAAATTAAGTAAATAGGGATTAGAGTTTGGGAAGTCCAAGATAGCTAGAAATAACAGAGCAGAGCATCAAGAAAAGAGGAATCTTCATATAGATAGAGACTTGTAGTCCTGTAAATGAGTGCCTTTAAATCTTTAGTTCTTGTTCAAGTTTCACTGAGAATAAACTACCCATATTCAGAAAAGGAAATACCAAACACAAACCACTAAAACAGTTCCTAGTTGTCGCACAGGGCTGAGAATAATTTATCTTTCTGCCAGCAGAGCAAATGAGATGTTCAGAGAATTGAGTAGCATCATCACAAGAACATGGCCCTAGTAGTAGGGATAAATTAGTACTAAAGATTGTTCCTAATGCATCCTAATACGGCTTTAAAATAAAGATTGAAACAATCCCACTGATTTTAAGTAACTTAACTTAAAACATTATTCTTTAAATAAGTATAATAAAATCTAGAAACCAAGAATGTATGATCAAAATACCTGCCACTTATTAAACAAATACTAAACATGTGATGAAGCAGGGAAATTTTACCTGCAGCTCGACACATGGAATATAAACAGACCCAGAAACAACAGAGATGATTACATTAGCAGATAAGGACTCTAAAATAGGAATTTTGTATATTCTCTGTCTATTTTGGAAATTGGAGAAACAGCTGAATAGAATGAGGAGAACGATACAATATTTTTAAAAGAATCAACTGGATGTGATGGTGCATACTGTTAATCCCAGGTACTTGGGAGACTGAGGCAGGAGAGTCACAAGTTTAAGGCCAGTTTGGGTAACTCAGAAAGATCCTCTCCCTAAAAATAAAAAATAAAAGTCTGGGATGTGGCTCAGTGATAGAGTACCCCAAGGTCCAATCTTAGTACCACAAAATAAAGAATAAGTAAGTAATAAAAATAAAAAAAGAATCACAAAGATCTCAAAATCTGAGATAAAAATCTTTTCTTGGTGAATTAGGAGTAAACTGGTCACAGTACAAGATTAGCAAATTTGTAAATATAGCCTTAAAAACAATTGAAATGAAACATAGAGCAAAACCACTGAAAAACATGACCAGAACATAAATGACTTACAAATCAATGTCAAGTAGCCTGACGTTTGAGTCCAAGAAAAAGAAGGAAAGAGGGAGCATAAAATTATTTGCAAAAATGATGGCCAAAATTTTTCATAATTTGATGAAACAGTAAAACTAGGGACTCAAGGAACTCAAGATACTCCAAGGAGAATAAATACAGAGAAAGAAACTCAGGATATCATAATCAAATTACTGAGAAACAGTTATAACATAAAATTGTATGTGGGATAGGGGCAAACCAAAAGGGGCATATGCAGAGAATGACGGCCAACTTCTCATTAGACATTATGAAAACCAGGCAAATATGGAGTAACATCTTCTAAGTACTGACCCAAAAAATATGATAACTTACAGTTCCATTCCCTGGAGGACATCTGTCAGAGGTAAAAGTATGGAATATTTTATAGCAGATGTGCACTACAATACAATAGGTAGCAAAGAAAAGTTATCAAGGAGAAAAAAAAATGATACCAGAGAGACTTGGATCTACACAAAGAATAGAGAGAAAGACAGTAAATATGTGAACAGAAGCAGGTATTTCAAAAACTTCAACCTTTTAATTTACTTAAGTACATTTACTTTCAAGCAAAAAATACTAGTGTATATTGTGGGTTGTGAAATATCGGTGTAGCAGAGACTTGTAGATTAATGGAATGGGGTAGAGAACCTAGAACCCAGAACTGATACTTGTGTTCAAATAACTTTGGAAAAAAAGCACAAATTAATTTTATTCAGGAAAAGGTGTCTTTTTAGCATACTATGCAGGAATGTCTGGGCATCCAGATGCAAAAAAAAAAAAAGAAAACGGCCTTTATATTTATCATTTACCTCATACATATACGTAAAATTTAACTCAAAATAGATCATAGACCTTAATATATAATCTAAAAGATTTCACTATCATCTTTATGCCAACGTTAGTCTTTGACATTCTTGAAAATATTTAACTAGAAGAAATTAAAGACAAATTTAGAATATTTATATCACTGAGGATGTGCCAGAGGTTTCGATTCCCAGTTGGTGAATAGTAATGATACCACTCAGATAGAAAATCTAAGAAGAGGTTTAAAAAGCAAAACAAACAAACATACAAACAAACAAAAACACTTGAGATCAGACTGAGACTCCTAAACTCAAAGGACTTTAAGTGGAAATAGCTGATAGATATAGTTCAAGAGGTAGGTAGAAATGGATTTTAGACATTTTGGCAGAAAGATAATAGTGGAAGCTTTGGAAGGAATGGATTACATCACAAGTGGGGGCGGGGAATAGGTTTTAAGAGAGTGATTTAGGCAATTGGGGTTCACATTAAAGCATTTTGATTGAGTAGGGGATGATGAGTCAAAAAATAAAACTAAAGGAGTTCAGTTGAGAAAAAAAGATGGAGTACAAGCAGTGAGCTCCATTGAGGGCTTCACAGATAGACACCATGATTTGATACAGACTGGGAATGATACAGACCGCTTCATGTTAGGTCAAGTGCATGATGCATAGCTGCCCAGTGCCAGGTAAACTCCTGGACTGTTAAATATTCATTCTAATGACAGCATATAGCAGTATATATCTATGAAATAATGAAAGCACATAGAATACAAAATAAACAGGATTCCTTCCTGCTGCATACATTATTAAGAAAGCCATAATCACTTACTAATGCCATTAGCTGATTCTGTATTGCAGGTGGAATTGGACATTGTCTTGATATTTTTTTTCCAAAGAGATTGAAATTCTAAATAGAACAGGACTTAGTTTAATTTGTTGAGACTTCTAGTAAAAAAGTATTCTTAAATGAACATATTCTAACTTTTCCTCTATCATTTATACTCAGAAAAGTAGGAAGTTCTCGCCACTCATCCCTAGGAGAAGTAATTCTGAGTAGTTTAAACTTGTAGATAATTTTGTGTTTTGCTTCAAAAAATAGTTATATGGGAATATGTGTTGGAAAAAAAACATTTCATTTTGAAGATAGCATTTATCTTTTTTTTATTTTCAAATAGGTGGACTAGATATTCCTTGGTTCTGAGTTTATTATTTTTACAGTAATGATAAGCTCATACATTAAGTAAATTTTTATCATAATACTTAGAGAGCTTTTCTTCTTGCCTTTAATACAGTACAAGCTGATCCAGAAAATGAATAATGTTGGTGCAGGCCAATGGTGTAATGGATAACATGTCTGTATATGGATCAGAAGAGGAAAAGGGATTCAGAACACTCAGGCAACTACTCAGAGACATGACCACACCTTTCCATTGACTTTACTTCCCTAGTGTCATCCAGTTGTAGGAACAACAATATATGGATGTGTTGGGTTTAAATGACTATATTAATCTCCTCAAACTGATTTATGTTGACTATAAAACATACCAAGTTCTTCACTGGTCTACTTCTAATAAGTAGTGCTAATCTACAAAATTAAGATTCTTCAAGGTCACAGAGATATTGCAATGGATTATTTAATAGAATCTAATACAATATAATCTACATATAGTACCCTCGTGATTCAGAGAATTTCCAAGCAGTCTGATATATTAGTCAGTATAGGCACAAAGTAAAAAAAAACAGCTATTGTTGTTTTTAAGATTGCCAAGCATTGTATTCTACTATCCAAAGAAAATTCTGGATTGAATAATTGCAAGAATTTTCTGAATTATCTTCCTTCCCTTTGGTGGCAAATCAACTCAAATAAGATTTAGATAAATGAAGTGGAATCTCTGCTTGTGCATGCATGGGAAGGAAACGATTACTAGTATTGTAGAAGATTTCATTGGATATGAATAGATATTCTGCTACATAGTAATTATATGAATACTGTGGAGACTAGAGCTGTAGTAGCAGGAATTCAAAGAAGGCAAGCTGTTTTGTTCTAAAAATAAATCAAAAGAATTTATCGAAACTATCAACAGAGAAATAGTTTGGTTAAAGCTGAATGGGAGTAAATTCACATTTTTTTATATTAAATTCACATTGATGAATATATCCAGGCTATGTGAAAAATTATGTAAATAGCATGTCTCCCCATTTTCCTGTAAATATACTGACTGGTTTGAATACTGTCTAGCCATATTTTTCCATCAGAACTTTTTTTTTTTTTAAATCTTCCACTCCCATTTGAACACTTAATTGCAAACATCATTGGACATTTCTTGTTCCTTTCCAATATAAATGGACCTTTTATTTTATGTTTTCTTATCCAAAATATTTTTCAATCTATTATTATCATATATACATTTTTCCATATTTCTTGTTTTCTTACCTTCTCAAAGTAGGTTCAATATAACAAATATATTAACAGAGTATTTTAAATAGCCAATAAAATTTAGCAACGGTGTGCTGGGGTTGTGGCTCAGCGGTAGAGGGCTTGCCTAACACGTGTGAGTTGCTGGGTTTGATCCTCAACACCACACACAAAAAATTAAATGAATAAAGTCATTGTGCCCATCTACAACTAAAAGAAAAAAATTAAAAATAGAAAAATAGCAGTGGTTATGTCAGCATTGTAGGCACATTTGAGAAATGATGGATATTCAAAACATGTAGGGATTTGGAGTTAGGGAAGAAAGACAGGAACAGTTAGATAGAGCATGTGTTGAGGGGACTGGAATAAGAAAAACTACTGAATTTTTCGGCAACTTGGGAATCTATTCCATTTGTGCTAACATAAGCAATTTGTGGTAATACAGATTACCACACTTAATTTTTTAACTGATTAACAAAGAGGTCAACTTCAAGGTCCCTTACAGCTTACAATTTTATGATCTATTGCAAAGAAGGAACTATGAAGATACAACACAGTCTTATTAGGCACTTGTTTTGCACAAGATTTAATGGAGTTTAATTGCTGACATTCACAACAAGAAGATTTAGAGATCATTTAGCAACCAGGAGTTAGACATGGCACTATTGACTGCATATTGAGAGTGCACCAAGAAATAATTACCTTGAGTTACAGCAATATTGAAGTCGGCATTATATATAAGGATGCTGCATTAAATGGTGAGAATATCAATTATTATCCAAAATAATGCTGCACATTATAGGGCTCCTTTCTAACAGATGACAAAGTATGACTCCATTAACAATGTGGGTCAATGCTTGACTTATGTCTGTACTCCTTCAACAGATTGTTAGGCCACATGCATGTTAAGTGTACTATAATACAGAGAATCAATTACTGCATCCTTCGGTGTGTTACAGGGTGAAGCTCTTAAAACATTTCATCAGGAAACTGCAAAGTACAGCTGTAAAGTTCTTTACTGTTGGGAGGGTGTCATTACTATAGCACTTACTAGGTATTTACCACCAGCTTGTAAATTCTACCATGCCAGGTTTCACAGTAACCTTGTTAACATTGAGCATTACTGAAACCATTTGTTGGAGGAGACAGTTCAAGGGGTGGTGATTAGGAGTAAAGGGCAAATGTTTTCGTAGGGAAGACTGTTATGTCATCTCTACTACTGAGATTTGTTCATGATATTTTTAAAAAGTTACTCAGTATTTTTAAGATACATCTTTCTTTCTCTCTTTAGCCTTTAACCTTGCTTAAAATAGTAAATGTACATAGTCTGATTACATTTCTTCTTAAGATGTGTTTGGAATGACTTGAAAGGTGCAGCAGGTAGATGTTGCACAAATGATTATCCCCAGTGAAATTCATCTCCAAAGACAGGGTTTGGAGCCAAAAGAGAAGAGGCGGAGGAGACAGATGGTGTTTATAGTGCCTTTTAAACCTCAGCATTAACTTTAAAACAGGAGGACTCGAGGCCTTGGCAGCATCCCAACACCAAACCATTTTCCATTGATTGGTATGAATCATTTTCTCTCCTTGGTGCCTGTACTTTTTCTACCATCCACACCACTTAAGTACCAACAAATCTGCAATTGACCTTTCCATAGCTCTATACTGTGCTGCCTACCATGGTGTTTCTAATCCTTGTCAATTTCTTTCCAGACAGAGCTTTTTGTACATGCTTTCAAGGATCAGCTGGTGAGGAGTGCGCTTTTAGCACTCTATACTGCAAGGCCAGGAGGAATCCTTACGAAACCACCCTCTCCTAGGAGCAAAGCAGAAGAGAGTTGTCCTGAGGACCAACCCCCACAGATGAAAAGGCAGGACTCCATACCGCATCATTCAGACTATGACGAGGAAGAGTGGGTAAGTCTTTGCACATCGCTTGCCTCTCACTGTTCAAACCTGAGAAATAAAGAACGCATGATAAGAGAGCTCTGTTTTTCATAAAAAAAAAAAAAAATATTAAGGAACAGTCATGATGCATATTGTGGAACAACAAGTCACACTTTGCCTTAGGGGCAAGTTATATTTGGAAGTTATATTACTGATCAAATTAATGAGATATAGGAGTACATTGGTTAGCAAATAAATCATATTTATAACCAAAACTATGCCATCAAAGCAAAGATATCATAATTACAAGATTCTATGCTACTTTTCTCCTTTATTGGAAAGCTATATAAAAATATTGGAATTGTTTTTCAGAAGAAGTGTCAAAAATCATCCACGTTACCATGACTGGGATACAACAAGTATTTCTGTGTTGCAACCCCATGTTTCACTTCTGCGCATACTTTTAAAAAATATATTCATATTTAAGTGATAGTGGACATAAAGATCTTTTAGACCCTTCTTGCTCATGATCTTATGATTGAAAAGAAGATGTTGCTGCAGGTACTCTAAAATTTATATGCTCCAGATAAGCATTTGAAAAAAAAGATATGTAATAAAGGTGAATAAGTAAAAGAAGCAACATAGTGAGAAGAACTCCAATAGAGTAGAACAAGACAGGAGGGACATGAAAAGGCAGGTGTCAGGAGAGAGGTATGTTATTATGGAGTCAAAGCATATTAATTTTCCAAAAACCTTCCAAAGTATATGCATATAGTTGTACACACACACACACACACACACACACAAAGAGAAACCCTGTATCATATGTTTAACAATGAAAAAAAAACTGGGCTAGCTATATTAGATGTGAAGCTATTACCAGTCTAGAATTTAAGTGTTTAGGGAATGAACTATTTGAGCAGCCATGATCTCCCCCAAAAACTTGCTATCTGAGAGACCACAAGGTGTTGCCTGCTCTTTCACTGTAAAAAATTTCTATCACAGGAAACACAGAGCTTGGCTTCAAGAGGTAAATAAATGCTGAATAAGTGTTGTTGCTGATTAAGATGGCGTTTCTCTTGCTGAAGCATTTTCAAAAGAGCAAATCTAATATTTCCCCCTTTTATCTGCACTTTCTTCAATTTATTCACAGCTCCAAGGCGTGCATACCTCTTAACCTCTCTGAAGTTCAATTTTCTCAACTATAAAATGAAAATAGCACCTGTTCTGCTTACCTCTCAGGATGGTCGTGAAATAAATGGTTTACCTGTGCAATGATGCTATATTAACTGGATAGGTCCAGGAAAATGCATTGCATTTCTTCAACGTTATTATTATGTGTTTTTTTTTTAAGAAATGTGAATTATATAATCCTATTAGGAGAATCAAATCTGTCCTTTGAGAGAAGTGGGGAGATTGGGTACAGATCATAAAACGTGGATTGTGAATTTTAAACAGTTTGGGTAAATAGGGGAAACAAGTTATATCTCATTTAATTAAATAGAGAATGTTAACCTGTTGAGATAAAAATTACCACTTTGTGTTAAATCAAGTGAGGATTTTGAAATTGGATATGTTTTGTTTTTATCATTTTACCCTCCTTGTGATATGCAATCCCTCTCCCACACCCCAACTTCTTCCTTCTGCTCAAAATTGTTCCTCTTCTTCTTCTCTCCTTGTTTTCTTTTCTTTGGATAATTTTTGAGAATGTGAGTCTCCTAGGTATTTCAAATGGGAAGGTAAGTAATTCTGTGAGTAGAAGTTAATAATTCAAGAAAATACATATATATATATAAATACATAAAAATGCAACAGTGAAGCCTGCTATTGGTTGCAATTATAGTGCATCAATAAAAAGTCATCTTAAATCAAAATAAAAAAAAAGGAAAAGGGGATGAGTTGTACTTTTAGACAGGAGATTGCAATAGTTGCCTCATGGAGAGGTGGTTGGTGTGTCTGCGTGTGATTATTACTTATTTTCTTTTAAAATTGCTTTAGGCTTTTAGGAGACAGAGAAGTGATTACTAATGGAGCAGGATACTTACAAGAGAAGGAAGAGACTCAGTTCTTGGAGTCCTAGGCAAAAGTGCTCTTTTCTGCTGAGGCTGCAGGGACCATGTGAAGAAGGACTCCGGTGAGGGGGGGGTGGGTGGCTTTTATTCTGTCCACAGAAAGGACTCATGTGCTAGGAGAAGGTGATGAGAAGAACGGAAAGTGGAGCGTGGGGAGTTTCAAGTGTGCACCAAAGAAATGGGAGGTTGAGCTTATTAGCAACATTTGGAAAACTTGGGAAGAATCTCAGTGCTTGTCAAGAGTGAGCCTGGTCTACCTGGTAGTTGCTCCCCTCCCCGCTTCTCTTGGGAATACTTGAGTATTTTTTTTTTTTCCCAGAGCTGGTACTAGGAAAAAAAATATATCTTCCAGAGGAAAAAGTTTTCCTAATTTTTTTTTTTTTTTTTTTTTGCAGTTAATGACTGATTGACCAGTTTCTCTTGGTTTCCTTCAAAGGCAAAATGACTATAGAGTGATAATGAAGGTCCCGACATTTTCTCTCTGCACCTTCCTTCATATCATTTCTGCATCTCTTTCAGAATCCAGTGTTTCTAGAAAGCATGTTGTCTAAATTAACCTCAATTACAGGAAACGCTTTCCCACTCCAAAAAGTTAATTCTAACTCTCTCATCTTAGTATAATTTGCTTTATTTACAAACAATATTAAGTTTGATTGTTCTATAAGATTCTTACTGATTTCCATAGCAACCACTTTCTATTGAAAAAAAAAAAATGCCTTTGCCAAGGATGGAAATCCCTTTTAAAAAGACAGAAACAATTTTGCCAGACTCATAATCATTTCAGATTATTTTCAAAGTTTTATTCAACTTTGACACAATGAGTGAATCCAAAGAAACTGTAGCTAATTGAAAATTGGAGACTGGGCCATTAAATGAATTGGAGATAGAGCCTTGTGTGTATTTCTTTTTCTTAATTAGTTGTTAGAAAAGTTTCAGCACTGATTACAAATCTAGTCAACTTCTAGAAGTAGTTCAGTATTTTAAATTAGTGTAATTGGGTTTCTGTGATATATGAAAATATTCTCTGGTTATGTTGGCTTAGGTTTGCACATAAGAGTATAGTAGTTCCCTTTTTGTAATTTTTCATTTTACATAATTTCTGTTCTTGGCTATAAAAATTTCCTGGCTTGAATAACTGCCTTTATTCTTGTAATAAATATTTTGGAATTGACTTCATGTTAGTAAATGACTCTTGTGTCTTGTCCTGCTTATACATCTAACAACCTTTCTTTGCTGGTCAGGAAGAAGAATCATTGTTAACTCTAAATTGTTTGAGGCTTCTCTGTTGTTTTGTTGACGAAGTTGATGACATATGAATCTGGACAATAATTATCTAGTCAATATGGTAGAGATCGAAACTAAAATGAGTGCTTACAAAAGTGCTTGTTATTTGCTGAATTTTACTTAGTAAATGATTGAGTGCTTTAAAGGTTTGTTTTCCTTAAAAAGTTAGTAAACAATTAAACCCCAAAGGATTATTTGGGATTCTATGACAATCTGTACCAGGAAATAGGCTCGCATAGTGTTCTTCATCTTCCAGCTGGTAAAAATGAAATATCACATTTATTTCTCTTCATCTCCACACCAGATGCTTCCAGCAGCTGGGATTCCAAGATTAGTTTGTCCAAAGTATGAAGGCATGTCATCCAACCAAACTATTAGGTTGACCCAGTTTTTGTGGCTTCTAGTAATTATGCTATTCTCTGCAACACTGTGATTTAATTTCAACATTACATTGATAGGCTTGGGGCTAAATCTTCCTATCCCTATTCAAATAAATTGTTTAAAACATAAGCTTCTGATCCTTTATATTCTGATTCATTCTAGCAAAGTGCACAACATTGAAAGATATTCTTACTATTTAGTCATATCCCAAGTGCATTTTTTAATGGAACTGCGTTTCTGTATTAGGCCACAGTTCAACATCTCAATTACCCAATTAATTCCCTCATTTATGTTGCAAACATGAATCAGATTGTGAATCTTAGTCTGCATTCCTTTTTGGGGGGGATTGAATCCAGGGGTGCTCAACACTGAGCCACATCCCTAGACATTTTTCATATTTTATTTAGAGACAGGGTCTTGCTAAGTTGCTAAGGCTGGCTTTGAACTCAGGATCCTCCTGCCTCAGCCTCCCAAGATGCTGGATTACACACATGTCCACTGCACCTGTCTTAGCTCCATTCTTGAGCTAGGAGAACATTTCCTCTTTTTTATTACAGTAAATGTGTTCATGTCACATAAGGGCAATGGATAATCCACATCGACCTATAATAATTTTTCAATAATTGTATCAAATTTAGAAAAGTAGCATAAACTCATAGCAATACTTATATCAAACACCTTGTTAATAAAGTCCATATATTACCCGAACAAGCATGAGGCTTTTCTGTAATCACTTTCCCCTTCAGAAAGGACAGGGAGAATGAGGCCAGTAGTTCCCTATGTGACAACTGAATGTAGTCTACCATCTATTTTCTTGATGGATGAGAAACATTTCTTGACTTCTCCAGTTCATTTCACCCTCAAGAAATGTGCTTGGAATACTTATCCCATATTAGATTCCAGAAAAGGTGATTAAGCAAAGTTCATGACTGTCCATTAAAATGCACAAATGTTCTATTAAAGAAAAGAAACCCCAAATGAGATTTTTATGTGCATGCATATTCATGAAATCCTGCCTGTTTCTAGATTTCCCACATGCAGTTAATACTTTCACCTTCAGTTCACTGTTTTATAGCACTTAACACAGTGTTCATACTGTCTAGTTCAAGGTATTTTGCAGTTAATGTAGGAACAGGTGAAAGGACAGATTTGTGGAACCAACAGCTCATCCTCCAAGTCCACCTGTGTTTTAATAGAGATATTTTATTCCAAAAAGGTGATGGTGAGTTTCCTGTGGTTTTAAGTCATCATCCCCCTTTGGATACTCTCCTGTCTCTTACAATACCTGGTTCAATGTATACATTTTGATAACTGCACAAATTTGCATATAAATACTTTTGAAATGTATAATCACATTCAAAATAAGCACCCTCAAACTTTAATATATATTATTGCAAATAATGAAATATTATTTCTCAATAGAAATCTTTGAAAGTCCAAATTTGGTGACTAAGTAAAGGAAATACTGAGGAATATTTAGAGAGATTATTGACTGGATATATTAGGATACATTCAGTTAAAAAATCAATTTTTGAAAATGGTTGTATGTAACATACTAATAACATTACCTAGGTCAACCAGTTGTGCTTGTATATAATGATGTGCAGATAACATTTTATTATCAATTTAAAATTAAAAGCTTCAGTTGATCAGTGGGATTTTCCCACTTGTTATTAAACAAATGTTCACTAAAATTAAACCTTCAGTATGATGCAGCATTTATTAGGATCTATTCAGTCATTCAGAGAAGGAACTTGGTTCCAACTTCAATTTGAGGATGCACATAATAAAAACTTCTTATGGTTGTTTCATAATATAATATGCTTCTAAAGAGCATAATATTAATCAGTCAACAGATACTAAGTATAAATTGTATGCTACAACATATAGGTGCTTCATTGGAACCTGAGCTTAATAGCAATATGAAATTTAAGTGAGATGACTAGCAGTCATAAAACAAGCAAACATTGAAATGTATTTCAAGACTCCATATGGTGAAATGATCAATATTAAAATGTCAAAAACATTCAGAGAGATTTCCTGAGAGTTGTAAAGGATGAAGGAACCATCCTTTCCCTTCCTTGTCTCTTTCATTCATTGATTTATTTATTGTCATCTTATTTATATCCTGGTGAGTGAGTAGTAGAACCTGAAAATAAAAGGATGAATGGATAATCCTTCTCCTCATAGAGTCCATTCTTTATTAGAAATAAATGGCATAAAGAGTATGTTATGCAGAGAGAGAGAGTAACATGAATAATTCATGGACATGGGTGAGCCTTGAACAGAAAAGAATTTAGATTGATAGAAATAAGGGAGAAGTTATTCTAGGCTTAAAAATTAGCCCTGTCATGATACAAATATTAGCTTCTCCAAAGTTTCTTTTAAGTTTTGATCTTTAGCACTGAGCAGGCATATAGCAAATGCCTGGTAAATATGGGTTGATCTAATTTAAGAGCATCTCTTTAGGACAGCAAGAGATCTGATCTGAACAAAGTTTTCATTTTGAAGACTAAGGAGAAATAGGAATTATCTAATTTTACGCTATGAGGTGCCTCTTGGCTGAGAAAAGAATGTGATAGCAGCTGCAGCATTAAGACTACTTTTGACCAGGAGTGATAAAATAGACATGGCGATCAATGAAGGTGAACATGACACTCATGCATAGACCTGACAGTGTGAAGCTAATAACGTAGGTCTGAGCCGGATCCAAACCAGGGGCTCATGGGGAGATCACCTCTGGACAAACAGTAGCTAACTATCCGAGTCCATTTGTGTGACTAAGGACTGAAATGTCAGAATAAGAGGAGTAGATTTGAACTGAGTGTGAAGTGAAGGTCAAGGCTTTTAACATGAGCAACTAAGTGAAATCAAAGCAGAAAGATGAATAGGAAGTAAAGACTGGCAAAGCTCATTTAATTCTGATAGATCTCAGAAGTCCATGTTAAGTGTGTGTGTGTGTGTGTGTGTGTGTGTGTGTGTGTGTGTGTCTGTTTTGAGTGCTATGTAGCTTGGAACATCCATGTACTAACTGGACCATAGAATATTTAACCTGCAACTTATTTTACCTACCTGTCTTGATAAAGTTAGGGTTCATAGAGAAGAGCTATCAAGCTGTTAAAGGAATAAAGGCTTGCAGCGTTGAGGAACTTGGCCAGTATAGAACAAATTGCTCTCATTCAGCTCAAGGATAAACCGAAGCTCCTTTATAAAGATGGGATCAGCTTTGTTAATTCACTGACTATTTCTAATCAAAGACCTCTAAAATTGATGATGACAAGTGGGAAATTATTCATGGAAATACATATCTGACAGGGCTATTTTGGCTCTCCATATCAGCTCTGGTTGCATCTTCACATCCTTGCTAATCAAAATTTGGCCTTAGAAAAGTTGATCTGCTAAGCATTACTGAAATTTCCTTTTGAAGTTAACTGCTGATCCAAAGCACTCAGGATTTCTCTTGATACCACCAAGTTCATAAACATGTGACATGCTGAGTAAGCACGATGACCCCTATCCTAACCAACTCTGCCAACTGTCAGGGCCCCCTGGCTACTTACTGATGCATCCATCAAATTTTTGCAGGTGTGTCCTTGGACTTGACCTTTATGTTCACTTGGATCCTAACCAGGAAATAACTTATGGCCTAGACCACACCTGACTTAGAATGGAATAAATATTGCAACTAGTTCCTCACTCATTTTGTACCCTCAGTAACTAGAAAAGGTTTACAGCCACTTCACCTTTCCAAGGAGGTGATATGAAAGTTCCATTAAGGTTAAAAACATTGATTAAAATTAAGCCTCCATAATAAAGGTTACACTGGGACCCACTTACGTTCCGTTGCTCCTTAGCACAGCCAGAGGGCCCAGCAGGGTATTAACTGCTATTTCTGGGGAAAGGCCCATCAATCTTGTGTGTGTGTGTGTGTGTGTGTGTGTGTGTGTGTGTGTGAGAGAGAGAGAGAGAGAGAGAGAGGGAGGGAGGGAGGGAGGGAGGGAGAGGTAGTGGTCATTTTTAACCCTCTCATGGAGCAGAAGAGCTAAACAGGATGGAGAGGCTATTCCTACTTCCTCAGGCTAAAGAGAAGGTGGAGGTCTAGAGGTTCCTTATTCTGCAGCCAGGCTCCTGGGCTCCCATTGTCTTCTCCCTAACCAGCCTTCTTCAGCATGGGGGCTGCCTCACTGAGTAGACCCAACAATTCAATCAAGAAGAATTTGAGCTGGCCTTGTGAGTAATAGTCATCAGAATGAGAAGGTGTAATTGCTGGTTATTGTCCTTTGTGCATGTTTTCACAGAGATGTAAAGAAACTGGCTTACTTGAAAAAAACTCAGATATTCAAGATTCCCCTTCAAGCATCTTGCCCACCTGTCCTTGATATCCTATTTTCAAAATCATGGACCACCTTATACTCAAGGCTCTTAGTTAACTGAGTTATTATCTTTCCTCCTGTAACTTTTAATCTGTTTTCTGTTTCAGTCACTTGAATGGACTTGAGGCCTTGATCCTCTGTAAATGTTGGCCATTTATATTCCTTGACTCATGCTGATGGTCCCTGAAGCCACTGTAGCCCAGTAGGCACTGCTCCATCCCTGTTACTGGGACACTCTTGGACTCACACATCTGACCAGTGTGTTCATATTGTAGAGTCGTTGTTAAGTCTAGGAGCTGCTGGTTGACTCACTTTCAAGTCTCAGACAACTTATCCTCATCTTACTCCTGCAAAATGACACTCCCCTCTATCTGACCTTCCTGGCCCCTCCTTCTGACTCTTCCGGCGAGAGAATCAAGTCTTTGGAGTCCAAAAGTTTGTATTTCTAGAACATTTCTAACATTTTAGTGTTGAAAATAGTTATTCTACATCTTTGACCCAAAGTCTCTTCATTTCCCTAAAGACTAAGTCAATAATATTAAGCTCATTTGGCAGTTTTTGAAGGTTAAATTAGCCAATGTGCATATGTCAGATGAATATAGAAACGAGCTCTTTTTCTCTGAAGTGGAGTCACCCCACTCCTCCTTCCCTTGCTTCCTCCCTCCTTCTCTGCCTTTTCCCCTTCCTTTCTTCCAACAAAAGTCACGGAGAACCAGGCCCTTTGTCTATAGTGTGAATAGGACTCTCAAATCGTTCACAGTCCAGCCTGAGAGACAAAGGCACAAATCAGTAACTTTAATCTACTCTGTAGAGGCCATTAAAGAGAAGGAGGCAGTGTACCAAAGCTGACTTCTCTCACCATCTCTTTTCCAAAGATAAAGAATAGGGTGAGTCTGCCAGTATACAGGTGTGAATGTCACATTATCTTTTAACTCCTGTATGTTGAGGCTCTTCAGAACATCATTAAGAGCAGTTGATCCATCCTTGATATTGCTCTCCATCAGGAAGGCAGCATGAAACATTCCTTTTGGTATTTGCTCAAAATATAAAGTTCCTTTCAACACTGGCAAAGAAAGAGCATTGAAAACATATCTCATGTACAAAGCTAACCTGGAAAACCGAGGAGAATCTCCTCCCCCTTTGCTCTCCCAAGTAAGTGTTTTTGTTCCCAGGATTAGCTAGACTGGTGCTGGATTTTTCAACTGAACCAGCTTAAAGATGCAGTTGGTAGTTGGTAGTCATTCAGTCGTGTTCTGAATAAAGATCAAGTTGGCTATTGGGTTTGGAATGTGAGTGATGCCTGGCCCTCAGGCTGCCTGCCCTTCCTCCCCCACCTCTCCTGCACAGGTGAGCTTCCTTGGCCCTCCTGGTTCCTGGCTCAGAGGTACCTCCCTTCATCTTGTCAGACAGTAGGAAGAGGGTGATGTACTCCACAGATGTGATCAGGGTCTTAATTTTCTTGAAGAGAAGTGCCTTCAGTTTTGGGAGGAAAGATCTCCTTTCAAGGGAAGGATTTTTATAATCCTTTGTGATTCATAGCATACTTCCCTTTCAGGATTATATGATGAGGGAAAGAAACTTGATTCGTTTGGGGAAGCCCATAAAGCTGGATACAATTTTGTAAAAATGTGATAATTTTTTCCAAACACTTTGCTGGAAATCATGCTGTGATACTTGGTTCCTACCACAGCATGGTGAGACCGGTGGAGCAGGAATTATCTTACCAAATTATAGAGGAGAAAACTCTGGTTCCCCAGAGGTGAAGCGCTTGCCCCAAAGTCTCCTAGTAGCATCTCACATGAGGACCTCAGAATTACCTTTTTTAAACTTTCCTTTGCTTTTCTAAAACGCCCCCCATTACTTCCTCAGCTCAACTGTGTGACTACCCAGACCTACATTTGTTTTAACATGGTTGAATTATTCAGCTAACTTAGTCATTACAACAGACAAGCATCAAATAATGTAAATTCCACTAAGTTCTCTCTCCCTAGATTTATCCTCCCCTCAATTAGTTTACTTATTTACAAACTAACAAAATTAACTTAGGTGATAAATATACATTTTGGGGGAAATATACAAACCACCAAGGACATACTATATTTGAATTTGCCTTTATATTTAATGGTACTCCAGGTGCCTAAAATAGCTCTAGAATAGAGAAGGTGCTCATTGGAAGATTACTCTGTGGCATAATGCTGGGAAAGGACCATAAATCCATTTGGATCTTTAATCTGGAGATAGGGATGGGGTAGTCAGTGCCTTCATCTAACTCAAGTACAAAGAAGAGTGAGAAAGGAAGCTGGGGTGATAGATTTCCATCTAGATAACTATGTTTAAAATGTCTATTTAAGAAAAATTCATGTGGACAAACATGGTGGCACATACCTGTAATCCTGGCAGTTTGGAAGACTGAGGCAGGAAGATCCCAAGTTCAAATTTAGCCTCAGCAATTTAGCAAGGCCCTAAGCAACTTGGTGAGACCTTGTCTCAAAAAATAAAGAAGGGCTAGGGACGTGTCTCAGTGGTTAAGCACTGGGGTCCATCTCTGGTCCCCCAAACTAATAAATAAATAAGTTAATGCAATTTTTATGAATCAAAGAATTCAGTTTGGTGCATCACCCTAAACAAATATGGGTACTAATCTGAAGATTAGTGACCCAGAGGCTTCTTGGTAATGTGAGACACTTCCTAGGAAGTAAATCACACCAAATGACTTAGAGGTTTTGAGACGTGATGTGGTCAGAAGCATATGATAAGCTTGTCAAAATTTTAATTTACATGGCTGGGGCTGCAGCTCGGTTGATAGAGTGCTTGCCTGGTACATGTGAGGCACTGGGTTCGATCCTCAGCACTACATAAAAATAAAATAAAAGTACTGTGTCCATCTACTATAAAAATATTAAAATTTTTTGTTTTAATTTACACTGCTTTGTCCCCAGTGGTTCTGATGGACTCTGTAGATCCTAGGGATCTGCTTATTAATCTGCTAGGCCATTCTGTTAGAGGTGGTCTGAAGGCCAGCCACACTTTCAGGATTTTGTGGTATCTAGAGTAGTCAAATTCATAGTTACACGAAACTATGATGGTTGTCAGGGATGGGGAATTCATGCCTGAATGGTGCAGAATTTTAGTTTATGCAAATGAAAATATCTGAAAAAGAATAAGAGGTCATGGTTACACAAAAATGTGATTATAATTAATGGTAGTGAACTATATACATAAAACTGGTTAAAATAGCAATTTTCCAATTATCTATGAGGTACCATCACTTTTTAAAACAGGATTTGTAATGCAAATGCTAGCTATTCTTTAAAAATACTGCTGTATCTTTGCTGTATCTTTCTTACTAAGTGTTGATAAAGATAACAGATATCTCTAGTTTCAATTGTCATAATTTGTAGTCAGTGATGGATTAATATTTTATAAGTTCATTATCTCTTTATGACAGAGCAAAAATAATGGACTCACTAAAAGAGATTGAGGAAAACTTTATTTGGGTTTTATCCAGAGAAAACGGATTTCTTGTATATCCACAGTCTGACCTAATGAATGAGAGAATCTCAGCGAGTTCCTCCACCTGCCTCACTGCTTCTCTAAACTGGATGCACCTGATTTTGCCTTGTCTTGTTCTTGCAATCAAAGCATGTAGTGATACTCATGCTCTTTTCAGGATAGGGTGTGGGCCAACGTGGGGAAGAGCCTGAACTGCATTATTGCTATGGTAGATAAACTGATTGAGAGAGATGGCGGTAGCGAAGGCTGCAGCGGAGGCAGCAAAGATGGAGAAAAGGACCCTTCGCTAGTGGACTCCATCACATCTCACCCAAGGGGTAAGGAATCCTTTTTTTTTCCCTCCCAATTATTGACTGAGTAAATCTAATGAAAAAATCATGATGAAATGAGATAGAAAAGGAGAAGTCAACAGTGCCTTTCGTGAAAGTGCTGGTAGCAGACTTTTCCACTGCTTTGACTTGGAGGATAGAAGACTATCAAAATGGATCCTAGTTGTGTTTTCAGAATTGCTTGCAAGGCCTATTTTTTTTTTTTCTTTTGCTACAAAGAACAGTGCTTTCTCTTGAAGGGTCTGACAGAGTTTAATCTACTTTCACACATTCTCCCAAAATTTTAATAGAAAGAAAAAACAAAGATTGCTTTTAATTCTTACAAATTTGAGGGATACCAGGACATAGTTATTTCTCACAGTTCTTGAACAGAATGCAGTGTGATAGAATGTTTTTTGCCGGATTTTTTTTTTTTTTTGGTCCTGGGGATTGAACCAGGGGCACTTTGCCACTGAGCTATATTCCCAGCCCCTTTTCCTTTTTTATTTTTGGTTTTGTTTTGAGGCAGGGTCTTGCTAAATTGCTTAGGGCTTTATCAAGTTCCTGAGGCTAGCCTTGAACTTGTGATCTTCCTGCCTCAGTCTCCTGAGTCGCTGTGACAATGGGTGTGCACCACCATAAGAAGCCCTGAGGGATTTTTTGTGTGTGTGTGACCACATAAGAAGGTTTGAATCTGAAAACTGTGTTTCTGCATTATTCCAAAAAACATGTCATAACAATAGATTTCCACACAAACACATGCATATACATGTGAAAAAAAGAAAGGAGAGGGTGAGATGCCAAATTCACAGGTTGACTGGCAAATCTTATAGAATGTCAACTGTAGTTGTAGCCCCATAAATGGCTTTTATGATTATTTTTGTTAATTTTCTTAATCCATACAAAAATATTTCTTTATGGTAGTAGGAACTGATATTAGAGTTGACTTAACCTTTTTTGCTAAGTATCTTGTTTTGGAGAGAATAAACACTATTTGTCTACCTCCTGAAATTTGTTCTTTATTTACTTTAGGAAAATGAGTCCTCAGAAGGTATAGGTGTCTATAAGATTAAATTTGTGTTTTCCAATTTGTCTTCCCGATTTTCATTACTGACATTTTCATCAGGAGTTTAATTATGTAAAACATCCATCTCTCATCACTTGATTAACAGCAGACCCTTTTCTTAATCACATTTGTAAACCACAGTTTTCCAATATCACCTTATTAAAGATGGTCCCTCTTCCTCTATTACACACTCACACAACTGAAAAGTCTACAGAGGATTGTGTTTGTATGATGATTGTATTTGGTATTCTTCATATTCATACTTAATTGGTCTCACTGTATATGGGGCTTTTCTTGTTTAATAATATCGCTTTAATTAGCTAATGAATCTAGTACAGTTCTATAACTTCACATGAATCAAAATGAAAGCTTGTCATAGCTATATCATAAAGAAATAGTGTACTTCAATTTTCTTTAATTGAACATATATTGACTATGAACTGTGAGCCAGACACTCTTGTGCACTGGCAAATCAGGTAAGTGAGCAGAATTAAAAAATGAAGAAATTTATTTTATCCATAGATTGGTTTACTAGACATAATATCTTTAGCAGAAATAAAGGATAACAGCTATTTTCACATTTTTGTTTGGTGTTCCCCAAATGGCTCTTGAAAAAGAGAAATATTCTAATATTTGAAATGCCATACTTTATCTACATCTTATGTTTAGAAGATTGTACATGTATGATACAAATTATACTTTTAAAAAATAAAAAATATTTTGTAGACAAATCAGCCATAAGATTAAATGAATTGATTTTATTTGAATGTGAAGCAATGAATACACACCTTCTAAGACCAGACAGTACTTGCTGCAAATATAGAAATCACAACCAGATCATTGGTGTGGATAGTTAGAGTCAAACTACAACATACTGCTTTCTAATTTATTTTAAGTTTCTTATTTTTATTTTGTTACATATATTTATTTCACCCATTGTCCATTTTTCATTATGTTATAAAATTTTAGATGTCATTATTTAAATGTATAAGATAAAATATTAATTTTGCATGAAATTATTTAACATAGTATACATTATTAAATTATTCACTAAAACATTAAAATTTTGCATGCTATATAGTTACATACAGAGTGCTTATTCTAGAGAGAAAATTGACACATAAAAAATGCTTAATGTATATAAATATTTTACAAATGAATGTGCTAAAGTATATATACATTCTCTAGATACATCCTATAGATGCAGTAGCATCTATAACATATTTGGATTCAACTGATGAGTTCACTTAATTAATAAAAACATTGAAATTTCAAATAATAATTTAATACATATTATGTATATCATATTTCATTAGAAAATTGTATCTGTATGATAAAATAGCACATTAGAAAGTAAAATTATTTGGTAGAAAAATCATCTATAAGAGTAGATGAATCATTTTTTTATTCATATGTGAGACATTGTGTGGACATATTCCAAAACAAGATAAAGTTAATAATTTATACCCTTCCTCTTATTTGGGGGGGTAAGACTTTTGTTTCTACCTAACTTTTTTCACATAAAGCAATGCAGTAGAGAAATATATGGTGGCCTTTTAAGCTAGCGTAAACAAATGAAGAAAGTCATGTAATTGCCTGTATTGTGGCCCAAAATATTTCTATTTAAAATATTTGAGGTATGCATTCCCTGTTGCCAATTACCTGTATTTTAAAAATTTTATACATGAAAGTGAAAACTTGGAAAATTTGTAAACAATATCAAATACCATCATGCATGTTTTTTTTTCTTATTTCAATGTGACTTTACCATTTTGAACATTTCCTATGTTAATACATCCACATACAGTCACACACAAATACACAACGTTCACACTCATGTGTATTTTAACCAAAATGAAGCACACATTATAAATACAGACGTTGAGTGTTTTGTGTATTAATATTTTCTCAGACATTTGTGGAATTTTAATAATTGTAAACTAATTCACCTCCAGGGAAATCACCATTTCAGGTATTCAGTTATTATAATAATGCTGGAATTAATGGATTAACACACAAGCAATTTTGAATATATAAATCTTCTTGTTTCAAGTATTGTCTTTTACATTCGATTGCTAGAAGTCCCTGTTCATTTATTCAGCTTATCTACTTAATTATGTATTCATGGATACAACTTATCTATTTCTATCCATGTGAGATCATAAAAATTTTCTATATCCTATGGTTTGTAATTTATTATTAGTATTTATCTTGACTCAGATTGTTCCAGATTTAGCCTCGGGAGCTCTGTGCTTCTGTGTCCTTTTGATGATTTGCTCTCTCCTACTATTTAGTCCTTCACTTTCAGTCTTCATTCTTCCTTTACTTTCTCACTTTCTTTAATCCCTTTCTTATCATAGGTGCTCCAGGTTCATCTTGCATTTCTGAGTTCCAGGTCCACCCACTTTCCAGGGAACCCTAGTTTCTTTCAACGGAGAATAGCAGTTAGAAACCAGAACCTGAGCGTGTAGGCATTTTGTTACTTCTTTGAAGAAACAGGTGCTCTAACTTCCAGGGTCTACAATCACCTTCAGACTCATCTTCCCAGCCTTAAATAGTTTCACGAACTTCATGCTATTTTGGGTGAAAGTTACCGTAACTTCTGTTTTACTGTGAAGTTGACATTGTATAACTTATTGCTGTATTTCAAAATATTGTTCTTATGATACAGTCTATTTCTTTAATACTATTATATGTATCCTCATCCCCTTGCCATGGTGGAAAATTGCTTTCCCTTGTTTATAATTAATTAGTGAACTGATGGAGTGATTTGAGTCATCTAGTATTTATTATAATAGATGATGTGATAAGGGATAAATATTGTTAGGCTTTTATTATTATTATTATTATTATTATTATTATTATTATTATTATTATTATGTGTGTTTTACTGGGGATTGAATCCAGGAATACTCTTATCACTGAGCTACATCACTAGACCTTTTCACTTCTTTTTATTTCATCATGAGACAGGGCCTCAATAAATTGGCAAGGCTGACCTTGAACTTGCAATCCTCCTGCCTCAGCATCTGGGGTCACTGGGATTGCAGGCATGTACCATGGTACCTGGCATATTAGGCATTTTTGCACCATCATTTATTAAGGAGTCTTCATATTGTATCATTTCTTGTTTTTTTTTTCCTTTACAGATTAAGTTCTACAAGTAATTCTAATAAATTTCTTGAATTTTATGTTATATACAGTTATAGTATCTTTTGTATTGGAATATATTTCTAAATCTTATAGGGTAAATCAAACTTATACTAGTTTTTCTTTCTTCAAACCCTCTGTTATTTTTATGTTTTAGTTGTATTTGTGTTTGTTTTGCTGTTTTATATTTTACATGGCTACATGGTGGTCTTGTGAATTATCACCATGTTTATCGATTTTCTTATGCTCCTCTCTGACCTATAAATATTTCTCATCAGGTTGTAGATTTTTCTTGTTACGGTATATTAATTTAATAGTATTTTAAATTTGTAGTTTGAAGAATTTCTGCTTGTTTATTTTGGAACCAGAATGTTATGATATATCTTTTGCTTGCTTAATAAATTTCTTTTCAGCATGAATACATATAGTGGTGAGAGAAGTAAAACTTTCCCAACTGTTTTGAACACAAATAATAGAATAGCCTTTCCAAACATCTATCGCATGTGTGTGCCTAGTGAACACAGATTGTTCTTATATTTTCAATACACATAAACACATTTATGGGCATCTGTTGTATGTGTAGAATCACTTGCCTTAAATTTCATGATAAATTGAGAACTCAAAGATTAAATTCGAGAATATTAAAATCTTAGATTTGATGTGGTCTTAAAGACCATGTAATGAGACCTCCTAAATTATGTTAAGAAGCTTGCCCAGAATATCTCTGCCAGTTTTCACCTAGCCTCTAATGCACATCTCCAGTCTTGAAACCATTTTTTTTAGGCAGCAAGCTTAAGACATTGATCCAATTATGTTTTCTTTAATTTCTCCCGCTGACCCAAATGTAATCCTTTGCAATAAACAGGAGAAACTTACTTTTCTTTTCCAATATTAAGCCTAACTTATATTGTGTCCTTTTTGAATTCTCAATGTCTGTGAGATTTTTCAAAGAAATAGACTCAAAATGCATCCAGTAGGTGCTTTTCTCAGACCCTTTATAGTTTGAGAAGTCCCCAGAATTAAACCCAGTGGCCTAATAACTACAGAGCAACTCAGGAAGTCCACCTCCCTACTTAAGCTACTATTAATATTATGATACCTAAGCTCTCATTAGCTTTTGGAAAAACACCTTTTAGTAGTAATTCTGTTGGTGTCCATAATTCTGCTAAACTTGCCTCATCCCGCTCATCCTTCATTATCAAACAACATATAAGCACCACTCTACACTGGACTTTGTGAAATATTAGTGGCACAAGGAGTTTAAGACAGCTTATCTCAATTCTGCTGAAGAGATGGATGTCTAAACCCATGACTACAGTATAAAACACTTTTGAGTACACTTTAATAAATACCTGTTTCTTTCATCCATCATTTCTACTGTCCTACTCAGGCTTATTTCATTCACATTTTATACACATTTCCTGTCCATTCATAAAAGTAATAGATAAAAATGATGGGAAAACAGAGCTAATACAGGTCCTTGAGGCACAACATGAAAAAGAACTATGTGCCTTCAAATGCACTTGTTAATCCCTGCCCTTCGGTATGTGTGTTCAGTCGGCTGTGTATGCAGCCATCGCTGCTATTGCATGGCCTGCATTTCTCCATCTTTCATAAGCATATCATGATCTGTTCTGTGAAAGGCCAAATACCTTATGCCATTCAATTCTTCTTCCTAATCTACCCAGCTGTAAGCCCTGTCAGAAAGGAGATGAAACTCCAGTGACATAATTTTCATTTATGAGCTCATGCTGGCTTCAAGTCGTCACTATTTTCTCTCTCAAAGGAGGTAAATGTCCATGCAGATCACAGAATTAATTCACTTATCACTGCTTAGAATTCACTTCTAGTTCCTTGGTACTAATGTTCCTTACCACTTCATAATTCTCTTTTAACTTGCAAAGCACATTCCACATTCCCTCTGGGATCTGAGATTGCACTATATTTACCACATCTTTTAATTTTATTCTGGCTGACTCCAGTTAACGCAGTTGTCTGACGACTACCAGGGATTTGGCAGTAATATATCAATAGTCATCAAGAGCTTATGAATGCCAAAGATTAGTCATTTGAAAAATGCAAGATAGGGAAAAATTGAAGGTTTAAGCAAATCACTCCTCTGTTCCATATTTCGTCTTTGATTGCACAGATGAGCTTTTTGTCTAACATACTTGAATTAATTAAAGGATAGATTTATATATCACAATATATATTTATATATTTCAAGCATTAAACATCATGGAAGACACACACTATTTTTTTTTCTAAGTTTGAAAAGGAAGATGAAGATCCTTTCCTTCATTCAATAAAGTGTTGTCCAGCATCTACCCTATTTCATATACTGTATTCATAAACATTCAACCATAGCCCTGTTTATGAAGTCTCCTGTGTGAGCAAGTTGTATTTGAAAGGAATTATCCAAGTTAAATGTCTTCTAAAGGTAGAATTGATAAGATAAAGGACTTAGGATAGTAAGTATACATTTGAGAGGCATCAACATGTAGGCAGAATAAACTGAATAAAATATAAAGAGAAAGAATAGGAAACTATGAGCAAAATTCATTTAAAAAAGAGCCCCAGGTTTGGGGATCACCCTCAGCTCAGGTGTGGGAAGCATCAAGGGATGAAAGTCAAGTGCAGTTTGGATATTACAAAAGGGTATAAAAAGAGCTATAAAAATTGTATTTACAGCTCACACTTGCTGTGCTCACATTTGTGTGACAAAACACTTTTCTAAGACTTCTCTCCCTTCCTCCTTTCTCATGACCCACCTGGAGGAGGTTCTGTTTTTATCCTCATTTTATAGAAAAGGAAGTTGAATACTGTATCTGAAAGCACAGAGCTGGTAGGCATCTCAATATGGATTTTAATTCACGTAGAGTGATTCCTGATAGAATTTATCAAAAAGAACCAAAGTCTTCATATGTCCATTGGAAAAAGGAGTGCTTAAATTTCAAGAACAGTTTTGCATATGAATTGACTTTTCTTTATTTTTGTCCTTGATATTTTAATAGACTTACTTTCTCAGTCACCTCTGATGCTTCACTTGGTTGCTTAATTTTCTTACTTCTGATAAGCACTCAAATGCCTTTACCCTGGCTTCACCATGCCTTGACATCTCCTGCTATTCATCTTGCCTCATCCATGTTCATGCTCAGTCACATTGAACTGTGTAGACGTCACCTTTTGCTTCTTACTCCTAGACCTTCAAAAGTGCCCTTCTCTACCTCCCTCAAGCCCGAACCTCACATCCTTGTGGCCCCTTCCCTCAGCTGGCTCTATGGGACCAATGTCGTTGCCCATGACCTCTTGCTCACTAGAACTGTTTGCTCTGGGCATAATACTCTGAGTTACCATCTTGAAAATTGTAGTAATTTTATCTTTGCATTTGTGTTTTGTTGTCAGTCAAGCCAGGACCTGGGAGTTGAAGCTTTGACTCACATACATTTCTACCACTCCTCATAACTGGAGGGATTCTCCAATGTCTGCCCTGTGCCCCCATCCCCATTCCAGCCAACAACCGCTTCTCACTCCCACTAACCGTGGAGCCTAGGAATGGTACTGGAGAGCCAGGATCAGACTGGAGCTCTTTGAGGCTCTGAACTCACATATGCCCATGAACAAGGCAATGTGATATGAAAGAGTAAGTTAAAATCACCAACCACCATGGCAGGTTGGTAGTTACACCACTAAGAAAGGAAAAGCCTTGTTTACTGCCTTTTGAATAGGATTCTGCACTTTTATTTTTCACTGAATTCTTCTGATTCTGTAGTCATACCTTCTTCAGGGATTGCAGGCACAAGGGCCTGCAAGCATCATTTAAGCTAGTAAGAATGAGTCCAGGAGAGGGATTGAAACTAGAGCAAACTAAGGAATATAGACCCTTCAAATGAGGCCACCACGTCAGCCCCAACCCATCATTTCCACTGGGGAACATGGAACTGAAGTCATTATCTCTTCTGATTTTTGAGTAAAACTGAATTTTTATGTGAAATATCCCAGTATTCAAAGGGTTAAATTGATCAAAACATGATGAAACCCAGGCCAGAAAAGGCTGGCTTGGGGGCCATTCCTTTGAAACGTATGAATATGATTTATCATGCATAATATTTTTGATGTTATCTCCCCTACTAGACATGGCTCTCTGAGAAAATATGCCAAGTCTCTTTTTAAAAATATTTATTTATGTATGTATCTTTAGTTTTAGGTGGATATATTAGTTTGTTTTTATATGATGCTGAGGATCTAACCCAGTGTCTCATGCATGCTAGGTGAGCACTCTACCACTGAGCCACCATCCCAGCCCCAAGTCTTTATGATTAGCTGGAATCGCCAAAGTCTAATATACTTGTTGACAAATGATAGGGACCCAACATAGTGGAATAAAGACCTAGTCAACTTGATTGAGGATTGCCATCCACCAGAATGCTTAAGCAGTTTGTCCTGATGTTGTCAAGTGACTTCTTCAGTGTATATGCACATTAATGCACACATGTGTAACTGCTAATATCCTCAGAACTTATCCTTAACATTAGATATTATTGTTTCAGTGCTTTTATAAAATGCAAAGATGTAAATATAAAGCATCATTTTCTTCAAAGACTTTAGATGTTAATTTTCCTGAATTTCATGAATTTCTACACATTAATGTTTAGAATTTTTGGGAAAAGAAAGATGAATGGGTTAGTATTTTAAAAGTTGTTTACCAGGTGAAACAACTTTTAAAGTGCATCTATAAGTTTAAAAAATTGGTAAATAGATGTTTTGGTCACCTTTTTTGCTGTTGTAACTAAAGGACCCAACCAGAACAACTGCAGAGGAGGAAGAGTTTATTTGAGGGTTCACGGTTTTGGAGGTCTAGTCCATAGAAGGTCCTACTCATTCCTAGGAGCTCCAGGTGAGGCAGGATATCATGGTGGAAGAGTGTGGCAGGAAAAAACAGCTCACATGTTGATCAGAAAGCAGAGGGAGGGAGGGGGAGAGAGAGAGACTCCACTCGCCAGATACAAATATATACCCCAATTCTCACCTCCTCCAGCCACACCCTGCTACTTCAGTTACCACCCAGTTAATCCTATCAGGGGATTAAATCACTTATTGGTTAAGACTCATAAAACCCAATCATTTCTCCTCTGACCCTTATTGCATTGTCCTACATGTGAGCTTTTAGGGGAAACTTACCATCCAAACCATAATAATAGATAATTTAAAGTACCATATATTTTTATCAAACATGCATAATTCCAATAACATTTTACATTATAACCTTTCTAATGACCACTCTTATCAGGAATCTATTTTTTTCCTTAAAAAATCAGGCAATGAATTGTGAAGGATGTAACAGAGCAGTGTGGGCCTCCGAGGCAGTAATCCTTGGCATGTTCACAAGTTGGGGCTTGTTTGATCACATGGCCTTTAACAAGTCATTTAAACTCTCAGAGCATCAGTTTCTTTTAAAGGAAGATCAATATTATCTAAAAATTGGTAAGGAATCTTTCAGTCCTAAAGTTTTGTGATGGTAAGGGAGATGCTAAATTCTTAACAGTCATTTAGTCTGTGTTTTTTGTTCATAAAACAATGAACAAAATAAATCAAATGCTTACCTTCCTGAAGCATAATTGTTTTTAGCAGAAAAAAAACATTTAAAAATAACAGGGCATTATATAACATGTTGACGGTGACAGATGCTTTGGGAAAAACACAGAGTAAAGCATGAGGGTTTTGGAGTGATGGCATGGGCCAGGGATTGCCCATAAGTGGCATAGTAGGCTTTGTTTGGAAGTTGACATTTTCAGGAGAGAAGCAAAGAGGAGAGGGAGGGAGCCATGTAGACATCTTGGAGAATGATGGATTGGATATAGAAGACAGTTTGTGCACACACGTTCCTGCCATATTCAGGAAATAGCAAGAAAGCCTGTTTGGTTCAAATAAGAATATGAAGAATACGAAGCACACAGAAGAGAAGATGAAGTTAGGAGATAGTTTAGGGGAACAATCATATAGGATTTTTGTGCAGATGTTGGCTTTTACCCCAAGAAAAATGGGGAGGAATTGGAGGTTTTGAGCAGAAGATTAACCCAATTTAACTTCAATTAGCACCTGGTCTATTGTGTTCAGATCGGACTGTAGATGGAAAGGTATGGACCACTTAGAAAGCGGATGGAGTGTATGTAGGTGAGGCACAAGATGGGTGTGGCCTAAGGAGGAGGTCGTGAGCTCTCTGTTTATTTTGAGGGTGAATCCAAGAGAGTTTTTTGATGGGAGAGTGAGAGAAAAGACGTCAAGGGTAACTCAACAATTTTTGACTGGCAAATGGAAGGCTGAGAGTGCTATGTATTAGTTGAAGAAGACTCTGGATAGAGAAGGCCTTGTAACAAGTGACTTAGAAACTCATTTTGAACAGGTTAACTTTGTCGTGGAGATATCAAGTAAGCAGCGAGATATAAAAATCTATAGTTTCTGATAAATGTTCAGGCTAAGGATGCTAATTTAGAAAAATCTTGACAAATAGATAGTAATTAAAGTCAGGAGACTGAATAATGTCAATAAATGATTAGATGTATATAGAAAAGGCAAATAACCTACAGACTATAGCTGGGGATATCTCAATATTAAAAGGTCAGAAAGAAGTGAAGGAACCATCAACTATTTGAATGAGGAACAACCAGTGTGGTGGAAAGAACAACAAGAAAAATAGTATTCTCAAAAGTGGGATTCGGTGGGTGAGTTCAAAGAAGCCTGAGAGGTGGACTTTGGATTTAGCATTGTGGACTGTCTCTGGGGACATTGACAAGAGTGGCTTCAAACCCCAGGGGAATGAGTTGAGAGGGAGACAGAGAAAAGGAACAGGAGACAACGCATATGGACAACACATTTGGGGAGTTTGATGAAAGGGAACAGAGGTAGGGTAGAAGGTACTGAGGGAAATAGGGGCCACACAGAGTTGTTTTTAGAGATAAGGAGATAAAAGTGTGCCGAGGGGAAGGATCCCCATGAGAAAAAGAAAATATGGATAATGCAAGAGAAGGGAGGAGAATTGCAGGAGTGATGTTCCTAAGCACGTAAGAAGGGCTGGTCCAAGCTAGAGAAGAAGTAGTCCATCGTGAGGAACGGAACAGAAGTAAGGACATAATGGACCAATACTGGGAGGTAGGCAGATGCAGGGCAGCATGTAGAATTATGGTTACTTCCATTATTTTTAACATAGAAGCTCATATTTATAGGTTGCTTAAGGTGTGCTAAATACTGTTTTGAAAATACTGCCTGCATGAACTCATTTGGTGTTCACAGCACTCATAGGAACAGTTCCACACAATTAATGGACAAGAAGGGGTGATGCCCCGCCATCCCCTATCCAGTGGCACCCTGGATCTCAACCCTGGTAGTCTGGCTTCAGAGCCTGCCTTCCTGACTTTTGTGATGCACTACCTCTGTTCTCCTGGACGGGGGGGGAAGAGAAAAAGCTTCTTCTTTAATCTTCCTCCATACAAATCATTTTTGCTATCACCTTTTTAACAAGAAGTTAAACTTTATCAGGCATGAACTTATGGCACCCTACAATAATGTCATGAAAATCAGTTCCCTAGGTATCTCCTAAAGTTTACTATAGAATCATACGTGTATATTAAGATCCAAAATTACTTTTGAAAAATGACTTTGCTTTCTCATAAGCATGGGGATGCTCACTGCCACAGGGAAACTGGTATAGATGGAGGAAACGGGAAATGGTGCCTCCTACCAGTGCACTTTGGTAACCTTAGAAATGTACGGTGCATATTACATTCAGTTTCTTGCCTACCTGTCAACATTTACAAGTTAAATCTCTGCACAAGATTTTCTATTGCATTTGTAAAAATAAAAAAACATTGGTGTGTTGTATTCCCCTGGCCTTGAAAGTTACTGGAAAAAATATTACTTTCCCTTCTTCACTTTCCTCCTCTGGCTGCCTGTACATCAGTTCTATCAGTATCATTCATATCCACTGTCTCTCTCCTGCATCCTTAGATGCTACACAGCATTTAAATGACCAGAGCCATCTGATGCAGATGCATTGGTGACTTTAGGTAGCTCTGTTACTTGTGACCTATGGAGCTTATTCTCCAGTACCCAGCCTGTTTGTGGGCCAGAGTCCTGAGATTACAGTTTATTTGAGGTCTACAGGAAAAATAAGCCCAGGGAATGTGAATCTTGACTCCTCCTGTTCCAGCACAACCTGAATTCAAAGCTTTTTGTGCTCCCACAAATACAGGGCTTGTTTGATTAATGGATTTAGTTCCTGGAAACTGTCTTAGCAGAATTTACTAAAGGCTTTCAACTTTGTGCTTCAAAATGAGGAGTTCAAGCAGGATATCATTTGATGCATTTCCTTTGCTGTTTTTCTAAGAGCAAGACTGGGAAGTTTTATGGCACTGTGTTTTCAGGCTGGCAGGGTTTAAACAAACAGGATGCCCTTGACATGAGGAAAGGTTGCCCTCTGTTTTTCTCTTTGCAGTCTACCTTGGGTTGAGCAGTACACTCTTTTATAATACACGTGGAAGGTACCAAGAGCAGTCACTTACCCCAGTGGACAGTACAATGGTTTTATTTTACGGTACAACTGTGTCCTCTGTACCATACTCTTGTGACCTCTGTGGTAGAGTCAAAGGAAGCACAGCGCCCTGTGCCGCCTCCTGCCAGGGCTACGATAACCCTTTTCCATTTGCCGGGCCTGATGCCCATTCCTTCCAGACGGGGCCTTGCTTCCTAGCTGAGGCTCTTTTACACATATCTGCACAATTCTATTTTTCTGCTCACCCCATCCCTGTCCGCTCCCTATCCCTGTGTAGTTGCAGTCCACATTTAGCTTTCCATCTCTTTCCCTTGACTATATGCCCAACATTGGCTTCATTCATTCCTGCTTTCTCTGAGTCCTTGAGTTATCTCAGCCTCCCTCCAGTGCCCCTTACCGCTCCCTCTGGGCACTTCGTGGCTTCTGTTTATGAGACTTGGCGTCACCAATCCAGGCACTGCCCACACTCTCTTCTTACCCAGCCTTCCTCTATGGTGGGACCTCACCAACTTTCCTGAAAGTTCTCCACACGTGGCTTCCTTAGTGGGACCAGCAAATGCCACACTCACGAGTGAACGTGGACTTGACAGAGACGAGTGGTCTTGCCTCTGCTCTCCTGCTCTTCCAGCTTGTCCTGACTCCCTCCCCACGGCTTTGCTACGTATCACCCGCCTTGAGTTGCAGATATTACTTTCCATCTCATATTCCCTTCTATTAAAGACTCAAGATTAGGGGCCGTGTGTTTCCACTATCAGTATCACCATGGGACTCACGCATAAGACATTGGGTTTGTCCAGTGCATGAGTTCTCACTTGGCAGTTAAAGAAGATGCTATGGTTTGAACCATGAATGTCCTCAAAGGTGCATAGGCTAAAGGTTTGGACTCTGGAAGGAACCTTTAGGAGGTGAGGCCTAGGCCGAGTGGGTAGGCCTTAAGTCACTGGGATGTGCCCTTAAAGGGGATGGTTAGAATCTGGCCTTTTATCTCCGCCACACACTCCCTGCTGTTGCCATCTGGCAGTCCCACCAGAAGTCCAAAGTGATGGGTCTGCCTCATCTTGGACTGGAACCTCTAAACTATGGGACAAAAAAATACTTTTCTCTCTATAAGTCAGTTACCTGAGGTATTTTGTTATAGTAATGCAAAGCTAAAACAAACAAACAAACAAAAACAGTAGACTTATGATTTGTTAAAAAGCTTTTTCAGTTGCTTTTTCAGTTCCTGGGGGATCTGAAGCAGGAGATGGATCATGAAGATAGGGAAAGAGTCAGGAGGGCTTGGTGGAGGGGGGTTTTGAATGAGCAGCAAAATGTTCGAAGCAGCCAAGCCCCAGCAGTTGCTTTCCTTTCCCTGATTACTGGTGTGTTGTTAGCGTAGTTTCTGTGCTCCATATCTCTGGAGATGACTGGGCATTCAGAGACCTCCTATGTGCAGGTATCTAGAGGCTATGACCAAAGCTGGCCACACGCATTAAACCCACACAAAGAAGTTTAGCTCTAAACTATCTGCAGAGGAGGTCTTATCAGTAATTGACCCTTGTGTGTTCACCCTCATGAATTTTACAGTGATTTTCACGTTGTAAAATTATACCTGCAAGAGAGGGCTATCGCTCAGAGGGGCACTTACGTCACCATTGTGGGTTGATATAAGGCATAGACTCTTTAGTCAGCAATAACTCTGTGAACGGGTTGTCTGTCTCCCTCACCCCACACCTTTGTCATCTCTGTGCTGACCTGGGTTTGGATGTACAGTAAAACCCCGTTGGCTGTGGATTTGGTCTGTGTCTACCCCAGGACGTTGGGAGTGTTTTCACTCTCCTCTGAGGCAATTCTAATCATTTGGCTTCACAGTTCGTCATCTCCTTACCCGGGTGAATCTTCTGAACAGGGAGCATTTCTCCTCTTGTCTCTTTACATAAAGCCTAATGGATGTCCCATCTTTCAGCATTTCTTCTTCCTATGTCTGAAAAGTTGTGATAACAAATACGACGTAGGGCTACAAGCTTTTGTGAAGTTAATTATTTCAAATGAGGAAAGGAGATCAAACACCTGAGAAGAAAATGGCTTAGAAATTGGAAAGAAGGTATTCCGCTCTGCTACAGTTGGTTGGGATTTGGCTCTTTTATTTTTCTCCTGAGCAATGTAAGAGCCATTGAGCTCAGAGGACGGGAACATCCTGTACAGAAAATAGATGGTGTGTGGAGGAGGAGAGGGGGCACCCGGCAGTCATTCTTTGAATCCTTCAGTGAGCTTCACTTGAATATGTTAGAGCAGCGAGGAAAGGGCTAGAAAACAGAGCTCTGCTTGGATGGCTTCCAACTCCCTTTACAAAGCTCAGGAAAAGCTCAGCTAAGCCACATGCATTTTATGTTTTCCTGAGGAAAGGCTCTGCTTGTTGGTCTCGGGGTTAAGGAGTCTCAGCAAGTTTTTATAGAGACACTAAAACATTCTCTTCATATTTTCCTCTGGCACTGAAAGGAGCCCAGGGGACAGAATCACATGTAAGTGCCAGCTAGGCCGATGAGCTGTGTGAGAGGTTAGGTGAGGGGCAACCTCGTGGTGTGTGCGCCCTGAGCTGCCATATCGCAAAATGTGTGTGTATGTGTGTGTGTGTGTGTGTGTGTGTGTGTCATAAGCACAGAATCTTCGCTGAAACTGGAAGAAATTAAACTCTCAAGTGCGGCTTATGTGTGTTTCACAATTTCTGACTTTGATGAGATAGTGCAAAAATGAACACCATCTTCATCCTTATCAGATAATGGCTCGACCTGTTCATGTGTGACAGTGCAGCAGGAAGGATACGGACAGACAGACGTGAGGGACATGTCACAAGAGTCTCCAGACTGTCCAGAGCTGGAGCTTTCTTCTTTGTCCCCAAACATTTTCTTTTCAAAGAAAGCAGCAGAATTTTCAGTTCTTTGTGCCATTGATTTGGAATGTTCACTGGAGCAAGAAGACCATTTATGAACCGACTTCAGGCTCTCTTGGCCTGTCATACCCCATTGTGTTTATTTCAAAACCTGAGATTTTTACCTAGAGAATGTTGCCAGAGAAGAAAACCTGTCACTGTTGCAATTGGCATTTGTTGGTACAGTTTTCCTTTATCTGCTGAACTTAGGTATTTCTTTTTCTAGAAATTTTTCATCTTTACCTTGCTCATTTACAGAGACTACTGCATAGGAGGCATAGTACTCTTTTTTATTTTATTTATTTATTTATTTTTGTAGTGCTGGGGATTGAACCCAGGGCCCTGTGCATGCGAAGCAAGCTCTCTACCAACTGTGCTATGTCCCCAGCCCTGGCATAGTACTATCTTGAAGACATTATATCTTGTTCACATCCTTGTAATTTTCTCATTCATAATTAATATTTCTTATACAGTCATTTTCCTTAAATGTTTGCCATATAAAGTATATATAATTATGCTAAATTGGGATATCAAAATATTGCTTATATCAGAAGTATCTAACATTGTTTATAGGTTTAGAATATCAGTGCATTTCTTTGTTCGAAGTTTTTACTCCTATTCTAGTGGGACTGCAAATCAGAATTAGTTTCATCGTCTTTCTCTCTAGTTATCCAATGACAATTTGTGATGAAGAGTCAACTGGCTAGGGAATCATGATTATGGATTTAGGAGTGAGGGAAGAAATACCCAAATGCTATTAAGGAAGTCTACAAAGTTTCCTCTTTTAAAGACCATCAAGAAAAACCAATGGCTCTGTTTATTTTGAATTGTCAGTTAATATTTTTCAAGGGGAAAAAAGTGGACCCCTAAGTTAATTTTTAATTTTCAAACTAGAAGGGCTATATCCCGTTCATGACCAAGTTACTGCCCTCCAGACACAGGAAAATATGCTAGGTGCTTAAACAAAGGATCATGCTGTTTGGGGACTATGCAAGTGTCCAAAATAGTAGCAATCATTTCCTTGAATGGAATGAGTGACCAAGTACTTCTGCCTCAGCTGATAAAGCAGCGCCACCTACTGCACAAAAGCCTGATTTTATGCTGAAGCCGTCTTGAGCAGAAACTGATCTCTACACACACACACACACACACACACACGCACACACACACACACGCGCACACACACGTACATGCACAAATTGGTCCACAGGTTCTTATCTGTTAACATCTAATCTGGGTCAGTTGACGTTTTTTCCCTACCATTTCTGTGTGTGTGTGTTTCAGTGTCCTCATTTGTATTAGAAGCAACATTAGAGAGAGTGAGAGACAGAAAGAGATACAATGCAAACAGGAAAAATGTAAAAATGCAGGCCTTTCCTCACTGGTGTCTACCGCTGTCTTTTCTTCTGGAAATAATGATGCAACTCTATGTTCCATTTTACACATAACAGTGATATAAGAATTAATAGTCAATGCTTGTCTGAATTGAACCATTATTCATATTTCATCCTAGGTGTGTGTTCTTTATTAAATGGTTACAGATTTAATGGATATTTGTGAATTCCCCTTTCTCCATTATTGTCATTCCTATAGAATTATATGAAATCTACAATGTTTTAGCAATAATAACCCCTAGCATTCCTAATGTTCTTTATATTATGACATCACACAGGCATTTGCATAAAGCGTTAATAAGAGCATATCTTTTTATTAAGTTAGAGTCATTAATTATCCTTTCAACTACTTAGGTTTATTTCATCTAGTCTATTACACCACAACATAAAATAAGTAAGTGGCAGGAGACGTGGTACAACAAGGATCGTGGTTCTTTTCATCATTCCCTGTAACTCTTTCAAGGTCTTAACTGGTTATCGACCACTCACATCATTCATGATGATGCTTCTCCTTTTGTGCTGAGAAGATCATATCATCTCAAACCTGCTCCATAATTAATTTTGCAGCATGTACTTCCTTCATATTAAATTGTATTTGTCACCCTGGTGTTAATTTATTTGTACGTTAATGGGATGTCATACAGCCCAAAATTTATATTTGACAGTTGTCAGGGCTTTGCTCTCCAAACAAGCTGAAATAGAATATCACTTGGCTTTGGTATATGATGTAAAGACATGATTGTTTAATTGATATATGTTAGAAATAGACACATGCAGATAGCACAGATGGCTTCAGTTTTAATCCATATTTGAAGAAAAGCTGCATGAATCCCTAATATTGTCAAAACTTGACTTTCTCGATCTCCTGTACATGTTAAGAAGCTTTTATTATATTTATTCTAACTTTACTCATTCAACTCAAACTCAAGCATCTGCTCCCTGCTAGGCACTGTGCTGGGTTCTCAGGATTCAGTGATTAAAAAGTAAATTCCTTCCCCTCTGTGAACTCACTTTTTTGTAGAAGGAAACAGTGTGCAAATGGTCCCAGCAGGGAGGGCCAGGAGCTGTGGGCACTGGAGGAAGTGAATGCCACCAGACTTCAAGGGTATGGGCGGGGGAGGAGGAGGAACCAAAGAGACTTCTAGAGGAGGGAGAGCCTAGGTGACATTTTCAGGGATGAAAAAGAACTTGCCAGGCCAGTAAGTACAGAAAGTGTTCTAGGAGGGGAGATAGGGTTTGCAAAATCACAGGTGTGAGAGCCACACAGCTTAAGGAGAATGTGTTTTTCACTTCACTTGGGCTCAAGACTGCACATGAAGCTCTGAGAGATGGGATTGGACAGGCAGAAGAGACAATAGAGGATCCTTTGTGAGTTTAGGCTTTTTTTCTGAATGCTTTAATGATTTTTTTTTTTTTAAATAAGGAGGCAAGAGTGAGCGATTGGCTTCAAACTGATCAGAAAGCTCCTAGCAACACTATAGAGAGTGGATTTGAGCAGACTATGGCTGGAAGAAGGGATCGGTTAAGAAATTTACAGGGAAGGGGAAGCAGTTACACATTACAGAGCTAATTGAATGACCACCTATAGAAGAAGTCTAGTAAAATTTCTGTTTCTAGCATATGAACAGTCTAATGGCATCTTCCACTAAGATAATGGCAGTGCCCAAGTTAGAGATGAGCATTCAGCAAAGGAGGCATGTGAGTGTGTGCAGTACCTCCAATGAGAGAGATCCACAGGGTCGCTGGCTATAGACTTTTGGAGTTCAGGGGAGTCACTAGAATTAATCTTTAAATCTATTCCTTATGAACCCTTAATAGTATGTTTAATTGTGCTGAAAGAAATCATGAATAGGCTCTATGCACCGAGACCTCCCTTCATATATCCCACTGCTCTTACTCCCCCCAGAGGACTGGTATGAGCAGTTGAGCCCCCTGGTCCTGACCCTGAAGGACTGCATGGGAGAAGTGGTGAGCAGAGCCAAGCAGTCGCTGACCTTCGTACTGCTCCAGGAGCTTGCCTGCAGCTTGCCCCAGTGCCTGACGCTCACCCTACGCAGAGACATCGTCTTCAGCCAAGCAGTAGGTGCCCGTGGTTGTTCCCACAGAGCTGGGCTGCATGTGCACATCCTTTCTTTGATGAGGGTAGAATTCTTCCTTTGGCAGTTTTATTTTTAAAGATCCTTTTCTTCAGGTGTGGACACCAATATTTTTTTCTTGTGATAGCTATGAGCAGAAAACCATGCAGACGCAGCTTATGAAACCACCTTCAGTATTTCTTTCTGAAACACTGAGATGGCCAAGTCTCTGTCCATTCCATTGACCAGGGCACAGAGACTGTGAAGAAAAGGTGACCTGTCTTTGTATTATGCTCTGGGGTCTGCTAACATGTCAGGGAAGGGACCTCTGTCTCATGCCGCAGGTGACAAGCTAGGACTGGGCAAAGAGATCTCTTTACTCAGTTTCCCTATCACTCCCAAGACAGGATTTCACTGTAATCCTTATTTTGTTTATAAAATAAATTTTCAGGGCAGTAAGGCTTGAACTAGGAGCTTACCAGGACTAGCTCTTTTTCTGACAGGACCCCACTACTCCACCTCATGCTGGTGCCATCCTTTTTCCCACCTGCCTCCACCCCCAGGGTTGAGTCTTATAAACAGAAAACATGCAGGGAAGGAGACAAAAGGCCTCCTTTTAAGCATTCCATTCAATGGGAGAATTTTAACCGAACTGTCTCTGTCCACCATTAAGCTATCTTGTGGCTGGTGCACGGCCAATGGCGCTAACCACGTGTCAGGAATTATGCCCTACTCCCTATATAGTTCTTTGTTGTGTCCTTTCAATGACTCTGTGAAATAATTGCCTCTATTCTGCATGTACAAATAATAATTAATTCAGTTTGGAAGTGCTAAGTAACTTTTTTGTGGTTTTCTTGGTAGAAATCATATACATGCATTTGAAAACAAACCCAAACTCCAAAAACCATGTACTTACCCTTTTGTAATACTATCTTCCCCAAGACTTTCATACACAGCCTTGCTGGATCAAAGACTGCCAACTTATTTTATTATGTATCTATGTACGAAGACTAGTTACTTTGTTAGGATTTGTTAGAATTTTTAATTAAATGTGTGATGTCTTAAAAGTCTAAACTATTCTAAAATTGAACTAATAAGATTGCTGACCCCAGTAAATTTCTTCAATGATTTTCTTTTTTTAGCTTGCTGGATTGGTTTGTGGTTTTATCATCAAATTACACACGAGTTTGCATGACCCTAACTTCTTGCAGCAGCTTTATACAGTGGGGTTGATAGTACAATATGAAGGACTGCTGAGCACATACAGTGAGTACTGTTTAGTACATGTTACCATCATGTCCCTATCCATGATATTTAGCACATTAACTTTTCAGGGAAGTATAAAAACAATATTGTGCCAAGTATTACAGAAATAATGTAATTTCTGGTTTTTACATTCTTTCACCTTGTAACTTACTTTGACATCCCATTATGTTTTGAAAATAGAATTATAGATTATTTCAAAGTAGACTCCTGAGAACCCTTCTGGCTTTTTTTTTTTTTTTAATATAAAAGGCTCTTTGCCAACATACTTTCAATCAGTGGATTTGAAAATCCTAACGCTGTAATATCTAGAACTACACTATTCATTACTGGAGTCTCCAATGAATATGGAGCCCTTGAAATAGACCTACTCCAAATCAATATATTCTAGGTGTGCATCCCGATTTCAAAGATTCATTTTTAAAAAAGGAAATTTTACATAGTTATTAAAAATTCTACATTGATTTTTCAGTTAAAATGGTCTTTTGGATATATTGGGTTCAATAACATATTATTAAAATTACTGTTACTTTTTTATCTTATTTATAAATATGACTGACAGAAAATGTATGATAATATACATAGTGTATATTCTGTTTCTATTGGATAGAGATGATCCAGAATCCTACTTAACTATCTCTTTCTCAGGCTTTCTTAGTTTGAGTATATAGATACAAACCTACCAGGGGCCTTGGGCAGTGGTGGTCAATTCAGTCATCTCTGTGTATAGAAATCAGATATCAGTCTTGCCGATAAAAAGATGTCCAAATGATAGTTTGTTTTATAAAGGTTTTAAAATCTCTCTGTAGCCTCTGAGCAAAAGTGTGCATTCTTCTTCCCTCTAGGGGTACATGGACTTCCAGAAAGTCCATTGAAAAGGTTCTTATTTCTCTGATGAAAACCTTCAGCCATTGAGGAACAGTACGTGGAATAAATATGCCACCTTCAAAAACCCTTTCACTAAAATATTAGAACAGATTCCAGAAAGAAGGGGTAGTAGCTCGTGACCTTTTCTTTATAAGTATGTTTGTAAAGAGGTACCTTTTTCTTTGTTTAGGTGATGAAATTGGAATGCTAGAGGACATGGCTGTTGGCATTTCCGACTTGAAGAAAGTAGCATTTAAAATAATAGAAGCCAAATCCAATGATGTCTTGCCAGTTATAACAGGAAGACGGTGAGTGTGACCGTTTCTTACAGACTGTGCTTTGTTTGGGATGTTGTATTTATTCCTGGAAAAGGAGCCTTGGAGAATTCAGATTTGGCTTGAGTTGTTTTCTTTTGTTCTCTTTTCCTTTTTGGTGAAAAGTAAATACATGTGATGTGACAGGGCAAGATCTTAAAAATCTTCTAGAGCCTTAAATGTTTGTAAATTGTAGTCAGGTGAGTCTGGTAATGCTTCTCCATGAAATATGAGAAATTTAAAATAATAGCGTGCATGAGAAGAACATTTTCTTTTTATAGCTATCTAGTCTAAAGCTCTGGATGTTTTTACTTTTGCGGGAATCGTTCAGTTAATAGCTCCATAATTCTTGAGATGACTTTAAATTAAATTCAGTTAAAAGCAGCAACATTTTTAGGAAAGATATATTCCTATGTCAGGGGCATATACCACCATTTTTCTTAATTATTTTTGAAAATCCATTCTCAGGCTGTGAAATTTCCGAGAAGTGTTTTAAATATATAGCTTTGAAGGTCAGTATATGATGGGCGAAATATCAGAAATAATTAAGAAAAATGATTGTGTGTAAAATAGACCTTTAGTAGAAGACTTCTATCCCATAGTAAGTTGTTGCAATCAGAATTCCTTCAACCTTCAACTATTCTACTGTTAGCAGTTTTAAGTGCTGCATGAGTTTATTTAAAGACTGAAATATTCTTTGGTCATAATGAAAATGTGAATGTACAAAAGGAAGAAAACTTTTCATGCTAGAGAAAAATGAAGAGGAGGCAATGTCTAAAATTAATGCAAAATACACCTGTCTTCCTGTCTACGGTAAACATGTGATATTTAAAGTTTATTTGAAGGGTGCCGAGAGTCACACAGTTGGAAGATAGGTGACTATTTCTTACACATAAAGAGAGAGGAAAATAAAAAGCCAACCCTCAACTTCATAAAACTAAAAATCTCATTTGGAGATTAATGCTTCATTTGCTAGACATTGGAAGAAAAAGGAATAAAATTGCCCATATACACACTTGGAAATAGTACAGCTCTGTATATTAGCATGAAGTTTACTGTCAAAAGTGAGAAGGTGATACTTTTCTCACAATTTATAAGGGACACTTACCAGGGCGTTTACAGATGAAGAGCAGAGGGCTTTTTCTGAGGACACTCCTCAAGCAGTATCTAAGTTCTCAAGTTGTCAGAGAGATGGGAGCAGTCCCCCCCCCCCCAACCACCACCCAGAATGACAGCATGGGTAGCTTGGCAAATCCTGCAATTGGGAGGAGTCGTCTCAAACCACCATGTTAGGACTAAGGGACTCCATCAAAGGCATACAATTTTAGAAGCAGTTATTCGTGGAAAGGTAGGAAATAATGGACAGAAGCAGCAGGGATCTGTGGTGCTTTTCCTGGGGGCTGCTCCGATCAGGCAGAACCGCCCTCTCTCAGTTTCACCAGGACAAAGCCCATTCACTAACCCTTTGCGGCTTCACTGTCCCGGAGAATGACTTCATTTGCACAGGAGAACAGGAAAAAGCACAGTCTTGAAAATTGTTAGAAACAACAGTGATTTAGACAGTCCCATTCACAGTAGAATCAGAAAGAATAAATAGGAATAAATTAAACAGGTTTGTCTAGGAAGTGTTCACCAAACACACAAAATAATTACTGAGAGAAATTAATATGATACAGTCATAATGGAGAGACAGTCTGTGCTCAATGTTTGGAAGACTCAATATTGTTTAGATGGCATTTGTTTCCACAAATGGATCTATATAGATTTAGTATGATTTCTGTCTAAATCTCAGGAGTCTTTTTTTGCAGAAATTGGCAGACTTAAAATTTTATGTAAATGAAAATGACCTAGAATACTCCCCAAAATTTGTATGGAGGATTTATGTTTTCTGGTTTCAAAATTTTCAATAACACTATAATAATCGAGACAGTATAGTACTGGTCATAGGTCATCAGAACAGAATTTGGAGTTCACAAATAAACTCTCATATTAAGAGTCAATTGATTTTCAAGAAATATAACTTAATGGTGAGTGTAGAATCTTTTCAAAAAATGATGCTGTAGCAATTGGTTATCTATATGCAAATACAAGAATTTGAACCCACATATAAAAATTAATCCATGTAGATCTAAAAATATAAGCTAAAACTATGAAACTTCTAGGAGAAAATATTTATAAGTTGGCTTACTAATGAGTTCTTTGGTCACAAAAATCAAGGTGGTGCATCAAAGAAAAAAATAGATAATAGGACTTTATCAAAATGCTAAACTTTGAAGCATCAAAGACATCACTAAGTGAATGCAAATACAAGTCACCAACTGAAAAAGATGAAAATCATATATCTGAAAAGAACTTGTTCCCAGAATATTTAAAGAGAGCTTGTGTCTCAAATAAAAATGAAAAAAAAACCCTAATTTAAAAATGGGCAAAAATTTAAATAGATATTTCACCAAATACATTTTACGAATGGTTTGTAGCACCTGAAAACATACTTAACATCATTAATCATTAGGAGAATGAAATTAAAACCACAGTTAGTTACCAGTTTACTCACACTAGAATCATCATAATCAAAAAGTCAGGTAATAATAGATGTTGGTAAAGACATGTAAAACCTAGAACGTTCTTACATTATTGGTGGAAATGTAAAATGGTACACCTCTTTGGAAATAAGCAGTTTCTCGCAGAGTTAAGTATGAACTCATAGGTGTATATACCCATAAGAAGACAAAGTTTTTGTTCAAACAAAAAAATTTTGCTGGAATGTTCACAGCAGCATTATTCCTAATAGCCCAAATCATGAAAATATCCCAAATTTCCATCAACTAATGACAACATCGGCACATTGTGTTATAGTGTATCTATAAAGTAGAATGCTATTTAGTAATAGGAAACAAACTGCTGGTATACACTATGATGTGGGTAACATCAAAAACATTATGCTAAGTGAAAAAGCCAGATGGAAAAGTCTACCCATTGTATGAAACCATTCATAGGAAATATGTAGAAAAATAAACTCTGTAGAGACTTCCTGAGGCTGGCAGTCAGAGGGGGATTGACAGGCATGAAAGATCCATTTAAGGTGAAGGAAATGTTCTAAAACTGGATTATGGTGATGGTTGTACAACTCAGTAAACCTATTAAAGCTCTGGATTATGTCATTAAATGTATGCATTTATGTCAATTGTATCTTAAGCTAATACAAAGTTATCACAGAAAAATTACATAAAGCGTGTCACCTTCAGAGTTACTTGCACATGTGTACTGTCTCTTTGATGCTTAAATATTCTTGGAAGACTTGAAATAAACCCCATCCCTCTGTTAGCCATGCTATACTAAGGAGGATTGGAAACAATTAAGCAAAGAGCAATAATGTGTCCATCCATCTGAAGGTAATGTTAACATCCATATTTGCTCCATTGATGGTGATTCCCAATTCTCTTTCATAGCTAGAAAGTCTTTACATTTCCATTCACAATTCACGCTATATCAGAAGACAACAAACTTCAAAGTATGGGAGGAACTACTCTTGCTGAGCATATTTTATGAACAATGATTTAAATTTTCAACTTTAAACATTAAAGGTTATTTTTAAAAAAACGTTTTATTGATGTACTATAGTTGTAAGTAATATTGGGATTCATTGTCACATATTTGTACCTGCACACAATATAACAATATAATTTGGCCAATATCATTCCCCAGTATTTCCCCTTTCCCTCCTCTCCTCTTCTCCCTCATCCTGGTCCCTTTCCTCTGTTCTACTGATCTCCCTTCAATTTTCATGTAAATTCCCCTCCCATCTTTCTTTGTATTCATTCTCTCTAAGCTCCACATATGATAGAAAACATGCAATCCTTGACTTGCAGAGTTTGTCTTATTTCACCTAATAAATTTCCTCAAGTTTTATCCATTTTCCTGAAAATGATATAATTTCAATCTTTCTCAATCTTTTATGGCTGAATAAAACTTCATTGTGTACATATACCACATTTTTTAATCCATTCATCCACTGACTGACACCTAGGATAGTTTCATAGTTTAACTATTAAGAATTGTGTTGCAATATCAAGGATATGCATGTATCATTATAGTATGATGACTTTAATTCTTCAGGATAAATATCAAGGAGTGGTATAGCTAAGTTATGTGATAGTTCTATTCCTAGTGTTTTGAGGACCCTCCATACTGATTTCCATAATGATAATGTTTAATAAAGATTTCCAATGAAAATATGCTTGTGGTATGTGAATGTTGCAAAATGATCAAAACTCTCAAAGGTTACACCTTAAATAATTGAACCATTTCATTTCCAATAGGCTATCACGAACAGGGTTTATCAATAATAATCATGATTGAGCTGAAAATATCCAATATCTATCATTCAACTACTTTATTTATTTTGGGAACTGATGAGATTTTAAAAATAACTCAAGAAAACAAATACCATGGCCATATCTAAGCACATGGCCCTGGGTGTTAAAAAATGAACTAAATATTCTTCCTTTCCTGATTGAGCTCAGAGTAATGTAGAGAAATCAAACATGGAAACAAATATTTGCGATTCTCTGTGCCAAGCAATTTGGTGAGGATATGAAGGAATGCTTCTTGAATGAATGAAAATAGAAAATAAGCAGACAAAACCCTAAATCCGGGCTACATCCCAATGAATCTATAATGATCTGAAACACGAAATAAGCCATGCTTCCTCCCTGTCCTTCCCTTCTGCAGTGAACACTATGTGGTAGAGGTCAAGCTTCCAACTGGAATGTTTGAGTCGCTGCCTGCACAGATTAAAGAAGGACAGTTACTCCGTGTGCATCCAGTACTTTTTAATGTTGGGATCAATGAACAACAAACTCTTGCTGAGAGGTAAGCTTCAGGTACAAGGTTGATTTCAGTTGTTCTTTTTTCCTTTTTAGGACTTTGCGGGGAAATCCCACGATTCTGCTTATAGGATCTAGATATATTTATTGGTACCATTCTGCATTTTATTAATTCCAAGTTAATCAATATAGCAAGGTAAAATATTCATATTCAAGGAAATATGGCCCATATTTAAATTTAAATTTAAAAAATTGTGGTACATGTAGAGGCTAATAGCAAAGTAGTCACATGGATCAACTTTTTTTTTTACACTTGCAAGTACAATGTATGTATTAAATTTGAGAACTTTTTATGTTCATATATATATATATATATATATATATATATATATATATATATTGACATTATAAATCCAGTTATATGTGTTAAAATTTTATGAACACAGTCTGTTTTTTCCTTGTTTTATGTATTATTATAACTATAGTAGGATAATGTTAACATGTCTTTTAATAATGACTTCCTCAAATAGTAAATGACTTTATGCAATTCCATGAGGCATTGTCAAAAAACACTTATTCTTTCAGAGCAGAAAACTTAACTTCTTCACCTTACCTAATTTACATATAAAGATTATAGAAACTGTGGATAAAAGTTTATAGAACACAGGTTTAAAAAATTTTAGAGAAAGAAGTGATCATCTTGTTTAAGCCAGATGTGGTAGCTCACACTTGTAATCCCAGCATCTTGGGAAGCTGAAACAGGAGGAGCGAAAGTTCAAAGCCAGCCTCAGCAACTTAGCAAGGCCCTAAGCAACTCAGTGAGACCCTGTCTCTAGATAAAATACACATACAAAAAAGAGGGGTCTGGGATGTGGCTCAGTTTTCCTCTTGTGTTCAATCCCTGATACAAAAAAAAAAAAAAAAAAAAAGAAAGAAAAGAAAAGAAAGGCCTGGCTGGAGAAGTCTCTGACAGGTAAACTTTGGGACAATCTGAAAGTCTTTGGTATTTAAAATGATTTCTTAACTCCCCATAAGTAACTGTTCTAATGTGTGTGGCATATTACTTGCTATGACTTGTTAAATATATTTTAGATCTTCATTACTGTCTTTTACTAAACTAACATTTCTGCTATAATTGTAGTTCTCTTGAATTTCAATGATGCTTAACATGCCTCTTGTTAGCTATTATTTTCAGACTCTCTCTTTGCTTCTCCCTCTTACCCACAAGATGTTTCCTGGAAAACATAGGTTTTCATAATTCTCATTTGGCAGTTAACAAGTAGATGATGAAGCTTTGTATTTTATGTTTGATTTCAATCCATTTAGAAGCTGTTAGTCTCTTTTCTTACAGTACTTATATATCAAAATATGGTTGTATGCATAGTATTGTACATGAAGTTTTCTTTGATAATTAAACACTTTTTAAAATCAGTATAAATTTTGATTGTATTTTGTGTGTGTGTGTGTGTGTGTGTGTGTGTGTGTGTGTGTATGATCTTTTTCCTCATATCAAAAGCAGTGTCTGTGGCAAATGATATTCTTGAACATAACTCACACAACTTGGGACAAAAAGAACCAGCCTGATAAATAGTGTCTTTTTGATATAGCAAAACTTTTTTGGTACACTAGAATATGGTATATTTGGGATTTGGATTAACTCATAGACAAGGTAAAACTTAAAGATAAAAAAATTAATTGCTCAAACTTCAGGAGACTGGGAAATCTAAGAGCCAGGTCCCAGCTGCATTGGTCTGATGAGGGCAGATGTCTGATCACGTTTCCTTGTGTGCTCACAATGGTCTCTTCTTTGTGTAGATGGTGCAGAGCTCTCTGGTGTCACTTCTTGTAATGTACAGGATCAGAGCCTATCCCCATAACCTCATTCAACCCAACTCACTTACTCAGAGGGGGCCCCATTACTAAATACAACAAAACTAGGGTTAGGGTTTCTGCACATGGATTTTACTAATCTTACTTGAGGATGCTATGTTAAAAACACCAGTTCACTCTGGTATCTTAAAAAGTTAGAAAAGTGTATTTTCAGTCTGGAGAAACTCTTTTAATTTTCCTATGACTTTATTCATGTTCTCCAAGTTCAATTCATACAGATATTAAACATTGGCTCTGCTAGGCACTGCCATGTCCAGCTATGGGACAGAGGGACACAGGAAACGTGGAATGTGATACCTGTGCTGAATGAACTATAATACATTAAGGAGGATGAGTCAGCCAACACCACTTTACATTTGACTTTTGCAATCATCAAAGATGTTGAAAGGACACAAATAGCGTAGGAAAGAAATGGGAGATGAGTCCATGTGGAAGGTCCCTTGGAAAACAAGAGCTTTCCCCTGCTTTGAAGAATATGAATTAATCAAGCCAACAAGGAAGGTTAGACATTCTAGTCGGAGGAGGAAGAGCATGTGAACAGTCTCAGAGGTGTTAAGACAATGCTGAGAAGAGAGAAGGGTGAAACTACACTCCCATGAGTGTGTTCGATAGCTTTTGTGGAGACTTCAGTCCTGAACAAAGGGACCAGACTTTGTCATTACAGGGAGAAGAGAAGCATTGAAGTTCAGTGAACTGATAGGGTGATATTGATTCTTTCAGCATTTGGTTTATGTATAATGCAATGCCGGGTCCACAGCTGATACTGAGCAAATATTTATTGAATGAATGAATGATCTCGTCATGCTACATAATAGACAAAAAGGGAAGGAGGCTGGAGGTATAGCACTGGAGCATTTGGGAGGCTTGAGGAGAGTAATTAACTACCTAATATATAGCGACAGTGAAAAAAAAGGAAGGGATAACCAGACATGTGGTAAATATCAATACATAGTGGGTAGGATGGGGGAACGAAAGGAAATCCAAAATGGTGCCTGGATTTTGAACTTTAGTTAATGACAGGATATCGGGGATAGGTCTAGAAACAGTCAATAAGAGGAAATGGATTCAGGTTTGGGTTATGTTGCACATGAAGTCAGTATAGGAGGGACACAACTCACACTGAGAATTCCAATCTAGAAATATGGATTGGGATATAGATACATACTGGGAGCCATTTATACAGCATCCTTTGGACTTTTGAACTTGGGAAATTATCAAAGAGAAGACAGTCAGGGACACATGAGTAGAAAGGTTCTTCTTAAAGAAGGACTAAAAGAGCCCTGGTACAGAGAGGTTGGTCTTAAAATTTAGCAGGAAAAAAAATATCTGTAAAAGTGAACTCCTCTCTGTGGGTATAGGGCTCTACGTGTTCCTCTGGCAGTTGACAGTGTACAAGACTGCATGCAGCACAGTGCCCTGTCCTGGTCTTCTGAAGCATTCCCAAGCTGCCATGGGTAATGAGCAAGATTGAATGGATAAAAAGAGAGGGAGGGAGGGAGGGAGGGAGGGAGGGAGGATTTTCTATGCATGCAGATATGCAGCCCTGAAGAGGAGGTGCAGGTAACGAAAATTAACATTCACCAGATACTAGTTTTCTACATGCACAGGGGGTTATGTTTGCATATGGTATTTAGTCAAAAGTTCACAGGTGATGATGTGAGACTAGTTTGGTGTTGTCAGAGTGATTGGTGGAATCAGGGCGGTGGAGACTAGAATACGCTTGAAATCACATTTGTGAAATGTAGCTTAAAAAATGAGTGCCTCTCTCTTAGGAAACTATTGTCATCTATTTATAAAGCAATGATAAAAAATGTTACTTTTTGGAGCTCTTCTACAATCCATAACTACTTTCTTTTTTCTACTTTTAGGTTTGGAGATGTCTCTTTGCAAGAAAGTATTAACCATGAAAATTTTGAACTTCTCAAAGAATATTACACAACATTTATGGAAAAGATGCCTCCTGATTGTAAGTACATGAGTTGTAGAAAACAATAACAATAATTTCTTGATTATAAATCTTCAGGAGAGGTCAGGCATCGAGGTCAGTGGCTAAAGAAGCATAGGCTGGGAGTTGAGCATGATTTTGAGATTATGTGAACCAAAAAGATTGATTGCCAAGGTGGCCGGGCTGACGCCTGCCTCATTACCTTGATTGCACTTTAGAATATGTCCCACAGCTCATGCAGGGACATTAACTTCAGTGCCATTGGAAAATGACAAAAATTTAAAGTATAGAACTTAACATTAGAAACCTCTATTGAGCCTAATAAAATTTTTGCATAATTCTTCACCATATAAAACACTTAAGTAAATCCTTAAGTCTCCAATTTGCAAGATAACATCAGACATGTCACACACTGTATAAATAGAAAATCAGAAAGAACACAAGTTACACAATGTAATGCCCAGCAACATAAAAGAAGGAGCCAATTTACTGAATATACTTATTGCAACATTTTACAGGAAGAACTTTAGGCATTCAAGCTTATAGAAATGTGTTTTACATTTTTTTGGAAAAGGTTTGGCCATTGTTTAATTCTGAAGCTTTTTTTCCTATACCATTAAGTACATAACACTTAAGTAGTCCAACATCAGACAATTAAGAATGTCTTTGGAGCTCATTTGCAAATAAGTATAAATATGCTGAGATATTGAGATATTCACAATGATAATAAACTAGATTTGAATAAAGTAGGGAATGTTTTAACATTTTTAACCAAAAATTATAATTGAAGCCTACCTGTCATCCAATCATAAGCCATTTGTTCACTGCTTTACAGTCTTATACTTACTTTGTGATAATATTAGGTGGCAGAATGTTAGGTCTTTTCATTAACCCACTGAATGCTGAATCAGATTTCTTCAGTGGGCATATGCATGCCCATGTGCAAACAGAAAGTTTTACTTATAGTTTTCATACTATGATTTTTATATTATTTTATTTTCCATCAAAATTTTTTGTCAAAATGAAATTAAGCAGGTAGAGGTTTTTTAGCAACCAGCACACTTTGAGTTATAAATTTGTTAATTACCTGAAAAGTTACTATATTATGTATAAAACTCTTTTGCTTTGGTCATTAATAAAAAAAAAGAGTTGACTCTAACTTGGATGTTGGTGAGTCTTCAGTCTGTTTATAAGTTATTTGTAATTTGGAAGTAAATCTCAGAATTTTTATCAACTTGATTTCTGTTTATCTTGTTCTTAAAATGTATGTGTAGTTCCTGGATTAGCAATAGCAGCCCGACCTGGGGACCTGTCAGCAATGCAGACTCTCAGGCCCCACTGCAGATGTACTAAACTTACCCTGAACCCATATTTTAATAATATTTCCAAGTGGTTTCTGACCCACATTAATTCTCTTTTTTAGTTGTAGATGGGCAAAATACTTTTATTCTACTCATTTTTAAGTGGTGCCGAGGATGGAACCCAGTTCCTCACATGTGCTAAGCAAGCGCTCTAGCACTGAGCCACAACTCCAGCCCCCTGATCCACATCAATTCTTGAGAGCCAGCAATGGTCATTTATACGTCATCCTCATTCAAAACCTATGTTAAAGTCCATGAACAACACTTGTACCACCTGTAAAAGAATCATGTAGAATATTGATGAAATATTGCCTGAGAGATGAAATACAAAATAATTCTATTTTCAATTTAAATTAAACTTTTCATAAAAATAAATATTAAAAATTTAAAAAGATAAAACCTTATATATTAGCAATTAAATAGTTGTCCATTTGCATCAATGAGGAATTGTTTGCAGGACCTCCTGCAGATACAAAAATCTATGGATGCTGAAGTACTCTATAAAAATGGTGTAGTATTTGCATAAACCCTGGGTACATACTCCTGGATGCTTTAAATCCTCACTAGATTATTTATAAAAGCCATACAATCTAAATGCTATGCAAATAGTTGTTACGCCATATTGCTTATAGGAAATAATGACACAGAAAATCTGTACATGTTCAAATACAGTTTGAATCAGTTAGCAGTGTTTTAGTTTTCTGAATATGTTTGGTGGCTGATTGAATAAACAGATGTCCAACATGTGAATGTGGAGCACTGACTGTATAATCAAGTGTTTTTAGAAACTTGAAAATTTACTCTTTGAATACAGGATGGCCTTTAGGGTCATACCAGTTCCATTTCATTATTTAGGCAGGAGTCTTAATATTACTGGATTTTCCTTTTTTATTTCCTACATTTTTGAGACAAAGCTATCTTAGATTAACGGCAGAATGGAGTTGTAGCATGACTGTGGTACATCTGAACCCGGGTGTAAACCCCATTTGTATAGTTATGCTGACACCTGGGGGCTAGGCCTGAGTTAGAAACATTGCGGGCCAAAGCATGATTTGAGTTGTACTCCATTGCAGGACAAAAGCACAAAGCTTGTGAGTAGAGAAAGATTAGAGGTCAGGCCATTTGCTAAAAGGGAAGGAATTACTATACTGGGCCATATCCACATCCATAAAGTTTATTGTTTTCTCTCACAGTAAAATCAATGGATAGTTTCTGTGGATATTTAAGATAGATTAATTCTCTTAATAAATTATTTTTCCTTATGAATCCATTATGAATGTGCTTTCCATTAATTTATCAACCTGTTTGCAAATGATTTATGCATGAAATAGTTGAATTCTATAAGATTTTGAGGAAAAACAATAATTTTTTTCTCCAAAGACTTTTTTTTTTTTAACTTTAAGGGATGCCCCTTACTTATATCAAGACATAAAGATACATCCCATCCCAATATATTCACTCCCAAAGGGCTTTCATCTTTTTGCTCTTCTCTTTTTTTTATTTGTTCTTTTTAGTTACACGTGAAAGCAGAGTCCATTTTGATGAAATTATACATGCATGGAAAATATTTATTGTAATTAGGGCCCCGGTCTTATGGATGTACATGATGGTGGGGTTCACTGTGGTGTAGTCACCTGTGAATCTTTAATTCTTTTGTTTAGAAAAATTTTCAGGACTAAAATCATATTCTTCCCCAAATCTTCTCTATTCCCATTGTATGTAGTATATTTAATGGGCAGTCTCAATTCAGCAGTCTACAAACATGGGACAGTTTTATTTTGGTGACTGTTATCAGGTTTACTAAACACTTGAACCTTTGGAGTTAGTAATTGGGGGAGGGATGTTGAAAGAAACTTGGTCATTATATACCTTCCAATATGTTCATCATTGTCTAGTAATTTGTGACTCATGTATTTAAAAAGTTCAATGCAATTAGAGTAAGTATTTAATCAAATTCATATTATTATTATCCTCCACCCTCAGCTGTGGAAAGACCATCAGGGGAAGGCTTGGTAAAGCAGGGCAGCTCCTGTGTCTTTGTCCTGGAGAATTCATGGGATCTCGAAGGATATCTCATGGGATGTCCCTGTTACAAAGAGGCAAGCCAAGCATGAGAATCCCAGGAGAGGGCATTTCCTTCCCTGACAATGATGTGAAGCAAGTCACACATGTCTAAAATTGCCACCAGATAGAACTGCTGCTGCTGGCCCCTTTTCTGTGCTGTGAATTCTCCCTCACAATTTTTTTTTCTCTAGTGATGCTGCTTTCCAACAGCTGCCATCCCTGCACTGACTCTGAGGCACAGTGATCTCTGGGAGCTGCTTCCCCTCAGGCCCTACCTGTGATATTTACTGGTCCCTTTGATCAACTGGGAAATTCCATGGGGCCTGTATTTGTGCTTCTCCTATTTGCTCTGATCTTCCCATTGAACTTGATGATCTGAGACATCTTTCAGACATCTTTCAAGCCCCTTTCTTGCCTCCCTAAAACATGAAGACATTTAATTTTGCATTCTAAGTTAAGTGAAAAGAAAAATAAAGCACTTCTGTAAATCACCAGCACAAAAGGCTCCGTGTTTCGAGACTGTTATCACATCTCACATATAATCCAGAGCTTTTGTAAAAGGAGCAGATTCAATGCTTCTTTCTCTCTGCTTTAAGGTTGGAAGGACCAACTGTCAATTGTTCACATCCAAGCACTTTCTCTAATAGTAATGCCCTGTACTCCAAACATAGGGAGATTGGAATCATAACAGATTTATTAAAACTTGACCACTTAACTGACTCCTTTATTCAAACAATAAGAATGGATTGTGTAGCACTTTTGATTACAAAGGAAAACCAGGCAGGGCTTTTTTTTAGCTAATCTAAATTATTTCTATATTAATTGAAAATTCTTTATATGTATAGGATCTCCTCCATTATAGCAATAAGAATTCCACATGAAATGCTTTTTTAGAAAAAAATGAAAAACTTAGTTTGCAATGCAAGTGGGTAGAATGTTGTCATGTATTTCATTGTATGTATGTCATTTTTGCTGGAAGTCTCACATTCAATGGAGCAGGTACTGTTAAAGATCATATTATGTATAAAACTCTGCCAATCACTATGGAAGATGAAGATGAATAGACCTGTCCCCTAGTAGCACACAATTTAACGACTCAGTGTCATCAAAGAATAATCTGCATTAACTCTGAACCTCATTTCAGAAAAATAATTGCTATTTTAGAGTGTTGATCCTTTTTTTAAATAATTTGATTTTATTGTTTTTTGCTTCCATTGTTCAAAGAGTTTTACTTTCTCCTTGATTGTTTCTGACATTCATGGTCTGGTTACGCATTGTCATAGCTTTCATTTCTGCACTAGGAAAAATAAAACATCCTGTACACTCATTCCATTTACAAAAATAGGAAAAGAGAATGCAAATTTAATAGTTTATGGATAATTAATTTTAGATGAATTATTTAAACAGTTTTCTCCACAGTCTGCATAGAAAATGATAACAGACATTGTGAAAGGTAATATCTGTAACTACAAGAAAAGTAGGGCTATAGAGTCCACAAATAATGAAGGAATTATTTGACATTGAGGCAAAAAAGAAACTAAAATGAGAGGCATATAATCCAGGAAAGGTGAGCAAGAATATTAGATGTGTTGAAGACAAAGAATAAGGATTAAAGAGAAGCTATTGGATTTGGTTCCTATGAATGATTGATGACGTTTAATGGACTAGTTTTAATTAGCAGGCTTTCAAGAAAAGAACACATCTTGTATAAGTAGAGAGAGAGAGAGAGAGTAAAAGCCACACCTTAGGAAACTCACCACTGAATACCAAGAGAGAAATGAGAAAGTAGGCTGAAAGCAATGGAATGAAACAAAAGGGTTTTTGTTTTGGCTTTGATTCAGTTTTCCAAGAGGAGAGGTCAATGTATGTTCAAAGACGGATGGAAATTTCATAGTGCTCTCTGTGGGCTAAGAACCTACTCTTGGTGTTGCTGAGAGGTTCTGGAGAAGGTAGTAGCAGTGAGTCTCCTGTAAGTAGCCAGAAAGCTCCAAGAGAGTACAGAGGACTAGACCTCCTGTGTAAGGCAGAGACTGAATATAACCTGACAGGGATGGAAGTAGTCTTCTTGCTTCTGTATAATGAAAACAGCCATGCCTGGCTGAGGCCCCATTAACACCTGAAAAATTCCGGCAAAAATTCACAGTCGCTCTGTGAAACTGGTGTTCTACACATAAAAGATTTGAAAGGTTACAAAGGGGAGCTAGGAGTTGGTCTTCAAAACCCTGCTGGTCACCGCTGGTTCTCAGGTCTCACAGCCCTTTGGTGAATTTAGAGGGAAAAGCCTTAGAAAAAGATTTTTTTTTTCACATATCCTTTGCCAATTTAAAAAATCAGGTCAATCATGGTTTTCCTTGATAGCCTGTTAACTTCTTTTAACAGAATTATTGAAGTATACTTCTTAAATATAATTTGTAAAAAGCTGTGCATGCCTATTAAGAAGTCTGACATCTTTTACTGAACTACCATTTTGTTAGCGGAGTGTAATTTAGACTAAAATATTCTTAGCCCTTTGGACTTCTATTCTTCCTTTCCTCCCTCCTTTCCTTTTTTCCAGTGCTAGGGACTGCACCCAGGGCCTTTCACATGCCAGGACAGCACTCTGTCACAGAGGGGTTCCCTCAGCCCCTCAGTTAGCATTTTCTATTTTTACTATTTCAATTTTTCCTTAACTCTCACTTTAAAAATTGATACATGGAGTAAAGCTGGTTCAAGTCGGGATAAAATTAGAGATATTTAATAAATGTTGGAATTCAAAATAAATGAAATTTATAAAAAGAAATGGTGCTCTATTGGGACAAGTAAACCTGCAAATAAGAGGATTTCACAGAAGCAGATGAAAAAGAAGAGCTTAACTATAAACACAGTATAGGATATAAAAAATTAGGTTAATTAGATCAAAGAATTGAACAACTCCCTGTAATATCTGATACTTTATCATTTTGGACATTGCCATATAACCATCGAAAAAGTAGCATATTTCTCAAACATGGGCCAGAACTCTCTAGTAAATGAAGATAATTTTCCAGAACAAGTGTGTGATGATATTTTCTTGAATTAAAATATTATTTTTGTGTCCAAAGGAATGGAAAGAACAGCTGCCAAGAGATTATTTGGAACTGTACTTGGTATAAAATAAACTTACAAATTGATGCACATGAGAGTATTGCTAGAAAACCAGCTACAATATTAAAAACACATATATTGCTCCAAAAAAACCAAAAAACTGAATACTAGGTTTTGGCAGACTTTGTTAGCAAACTGTACTATTGGACTCACCATCCTGTTTAATGTCATAGTCACTGTTCATGTGCCAATGAGTACCCTGTACTACATATGGATAAGAGCACTGAAGAGGAGAGTATAAATTAGCTCCTGTGGTTGGTGCACTTACCAGAGAGGTGCTTCATCATTTGCTCTAACAATGACGATTAAGGCTATTTGAGTGGATGATGCCTTCAGTTAGTGATCATTCTGTGAGCTCTGTCACAGACTAGGAAATACATGATGAAATCAACTCTGACAGCACCATCTACGTGTGCCTCATAGATGGGCAACACTCCATAAGTCAAAAGGGCACACGTCTTTATACTTTGCACATGCACACACACATATGAAGCAACTCAGATGGAATGATATTTTCATTCAATGTGAAATTACCTTGATTTAACATGTCATGCTAAATTAAAGTGTCTAAGTTTCCTAAGCACCAAGAATAATCTGTATAGTACAGAGTTCTAATATTTCTAACAAACTGAAAGATAAAAGATATAAAAAGATGTGGAGGCTAACTCAAAATAAGCAAGGGGGAGGGAAGAATAGAAGTTCATTGCTATAGACAAAGGGGAATGAAGGAAAGGGAGGGTGCATGGGCATAGAAAAGACAGTAGAATGAATCCGACATAACTTTTCTGTTTATGTATGAATACACAACCAGTGTAACTTCACATCATGTACAACTGCAAGAATGGGAAGTTACACCCCATGTATGGATGGTATGTCAAAATACATTCTTCTGTCACATATAACTAAAAATAACAAATAAAAATTGTTTAAAAAAATATAAAGTTAGCCTGAAATGACCCACTAAGGCTCAGCAAAAGAATACAGAATGAAATGAAATGTGAAAATTTACAAAAAAGATATTAGGATTTTCTGAAGTTAACATGAGTATCCTTTCAACACCTATTATACATTGATGTATCATATAACTAATTTACATTAATAATTTTAAAGACATTTCAACTTTGATACTATGTAGACATCCAAATATACAAAAGAAAAATCCAGTTAGTCATCCAAATATTTTGCTTATTTTGTTTCAAGCATATGTATATTTGGAAACATTCAGATGGCAGAGGAAATTTTCACATATTAGCCATATGTTTGGCATTGCATAGATACACAAAAATGTTAAAAGGAACTGGCAGTATAAGGGAGATTTATATATCTATTTCTGCACAGATAAAATTACATGATATCCATCTATGCATTGATTAAGAGATCATATAACCTTTAGGACAACCTCAAGTTGAAGAGCCTCAAAGCTGAAACTGTCCAAAAGAGGACAGATGAAAATAGAATTGGAAGATTTCTAGGTGTCTCCATCTTTTCTACACCGATTTTTCTTCTCAATCTACTCCAGTCAGCCTTCTTTTCTCATAACTCCTCTGAAATGTTTTTTTTTGGAAGGGATTTGAACACTGTTAGACCTAATGCCTGGTTCTTTGTCCTCATCTTACTTGATCTAGTCGTGGGTTTGACATGGTTATTTACTCCCTCTCTCATCATCACACATTTCTGTGATATCTCTTCTCTGCTCCCCTGTTGAACATGGCCTCACTACCTTGAATACATCTATGAACCATTGACCTTCATGTCCTCATTTATGGCCCATCTATCTTCTCTGAACTCATGGTTCCTGCTGTCATATATACCTAATTAAAAATTTTTAAAATTGGAGTTACTCTTGATTCTTCTCTCTCTCTCTGAACTCTTACCCTTCTTCTAGTCCATTGGAACATCTCATTGGCAGTACTTTCAAAATATATGAAGAAACAGAGTGAATTTACTTTTATGTATATCAATAAAGCCCCCTCTATTGCTGCCATCCTGAATAAACCATTCTAATATCTCTTCAAGATTATAACAAGAGCTTCCTTGAGTTCTCTGTCTTTTTTCTCTCAGTCCTTGTTTATTCTTATCACAGCAGCCAATGTGAACCTTTAAAAATGGTACTTGTTGACTTTATAGCTGAACTTACAAAAGCTTCGCCTGGCACATGGTACCTACTTCATAAATAGTTGGTGAATGCATGAGTAAATGGCATAAACTGGGTCATTTAGGTATGTTTTTAAAGAATCAGAGAAAAATAGAAAGCTACTGGATCTTGGAATTCAACTTAGGTTATGTTAAAAGTCATTATTCCTGTTAATAATTGTTGAGTGATAAAAGGATCCTCTAGTGAAATTACTTTGGAATTCACATGATCACATTGAATGTTCAGGGAAGGTCTAGAGCATGGATAGAAAACTTTTTGTAAAGGCACAGAAAGTAAATACTTAAGTTTGTATTGTAATCTCTGTCATTGGTTCTCAAATCTGATATTGTGGTACAAAATAAACCATAGACAATATGTATGCCATGGACATGACTGAATTTCAATAAAACTGTGTTTACAAAGGCAGAGGAACTAGTTGGGCTTAGTCTGCAGGCCATAGTTTTCTGACCCTAGTTTATAGTTTCTAAACCTATTTAATTTTGTTTAAAAGAGTATTCTTGACATTATAGAACCATTAAAAATTATATAAGACAACCATTAGCATTTGGCTAAATAAGTGCCCCTCAGGACATAATTGAAGAAATACTGATCTAGTCCAGCCGTATCATTTATTATGAGGGACTTGGGGATGCAGCATAGATTTTGTTAAGTACATACACTGAGCTAGTGGGACAACAGAGACTAAATTCCATGTATAATGACTCCCAGTTGACCATTTTTTTCAGTTTTATACCAATGCTTTCTAGCAGCTTCTGACAGTAATGAACTTAAAAGTATATTACCTGAATTTATAGATTCCCTGATTTCTAAATTAGCTGAATTTATAATTATAGATTTTAAAACTGAACATTTCACTGAATAACACCATGTTTTTATTTTTTGATTTTAATTTTTATATATTTCTCTCTATGAATTTATTTTCAACTTGTTGCAAAAGAAACTTGGTTACACTTACCTCTTGAAGTTTTTTTTTTCTTAATTGGTGTGTTATAATTTTACATAAAACATAAAGGTGGAATTCATTGTGATATGTTCACACATGCAGAAAACATAATTTGTTCAATTTCTTTTAATTCTTAAAGTTTTAATACCCTTTTCCTGGCAGCAAAAAACCAGAGACTTTTCTTTTTATCTGCTATCCCTTGAAGTAGTTTTGTAAATAAAAGTGATAGAAGACAATGTTCAATCTTAATTTTCTCAGTGTACATGAAACTCTAGACAGACACCTTCAGTGTTCAGTACCTTGGAGACTGGATTGACGAATGCAGTACAGGTAGCACTGCCATAAACAAGATAGGACACACATACACATATACAAACGGCCACCTGCTTGGCCACATGCACATTGATCTCTGCAACTTCTGCCTTACCTGGTGGTCCTGGTGGTTTAAATTTCTCCGTCTTTTGGTTAGTCTCATTCTGCTATATAGCATGTGCAGATATAGACTCGGCCTAGCTTTTTCAGTCATCCTTCCTACCGTTTTCTTCTTTTTTACTGAAACTCTTTAAAATGTCAAAGCCTTACATTCCAGATTCCACCACTCATCAAAGACTGGCTGGCCTCCCTGTAGACCACTCTCATAAGTCACCACATATAAATGGTATAAAATCAAAAGGCATGAATTCAGTTGAAAGCTCACTTATGTGAGACATTTGATATTTTCAATGCCGGCATTTCATTGTCAGCCAAACGAGAATAATTAATATGATATACCTTGTACTTCAAAGTACATTCTTCCATTATCTCACCAGGGAAAGGAAGTTAGGATTTCCATTGTCAGTTTCTGTGACAGAAGGATGTCATGCTACACTCATGAGTTGGATAAGACAAGGACTGTGGTGCACTTTGAGTTTCTCCTGTATACACACCAACCAACCTATGCGTCCAGTTAAATTTGATTGTGAAGTCCTTTTCTGTGTTTTGAACCAATTAGCATCTCTTTTCTATTCAGTGACCTCTTTGTTGCTCTATCTATTCTCTTTCACATTTATATTAACTTTACTAATTTTTTTGAGTAATCACTAATTACCTTATTATTGTTCCCCCCAAAATGTGTTTTTCCCCTTTTGGGAACATCCCTAGAGATGAGCTCCTGAAAATATCACCGGTAGGATTCATTCTTTGATCCTGCAGTGACAAGCAGGACACGAAAAATCTTAGTACTCTCCATCCCCTTTGGATATGAATATCTGAATTTGTCCTGAATTAATTCCAGTTCTTCAGTGACTCAGATTCATTATGATATCATGCCAAATAAACAGACCAACAATTAAAAGTGACAAAAAACTGATTCCAACCTTTAATGAAACTTCAAAAAGGAGACATCTAGCAACTTCTCACCTTTAAGACCTTTTTTCCGACTTTCATTCACTCGGCTGTTTAGCCTACCACTCTCCCAAATAGTCAGTCTTCATTTACCATTTTACTTCTTCACAATCACACAGCAAAACCTTTTCTTTCTGGTCCCTCTTTCTGTCAACCTTTAGTTGTTCTCACTTCTATATCATAAAACTCCAGGAAAAAAAAAAAAGAACTCTTCTGGGAAATCAGATAAAGAGGAGAATTGAAAGCTGTCTTCATCAGATGAAGCAGAGAAGAGCAGGCTAAGAACACTCATAGAGGAACAATTATATTGCCATTGATAAACTGTCACCGGGCAAATGTTCCTGACCAACCACCAAACAAGAGGCTACTTCAAGTCAAAAGAGTGGAATAAAATGTAGGCTTCATATCCTCCTTACCTCTTTCCTTTCCATTGTGGAACCTTCAGACACAGCTTTATTCCATCACTCTTTCTCTGTTTGACCTCACCGTGTCATCTCTGATGCCCCAGGAGTTGCTTTATTGGCCAGCCTCCCAGTAGACCAGTCTTGTAAGTCAGCACATATCAGGCAAGGGGATTTTAAAGAATTTTTAGTATGATGTTTTGAAATCATTTTAACAATTATTTTTCCAGTTTGTTTTCTCTGTTGTTAGCAATAATTAACCTTGAAATATACTTAAAAGGAAATGCCGAAAGTGTAGCTCAAAAAACGTCAGCTCTGATCAGATTGGTATTTTGATATTTGATTTCTTATATTGACTTTTTTCATAAATTGGAAATTGGTAATATAATTTAAATAAACATGGTTTTAGGAAGCATTTTAACATATTTTTATATTTTTTAACATTTTATAACCTCCCAGAGAACATAATTTATAATTTTAAGATGTAAATACAAATGGTCATAATTTTAAGATATAAATCTTCTCCAAAAGAACAATTTATAATCTTAAGATGTAAAATTGGCTTTTGCCAATTGTATTTGTCTGTTTGCTAGGACAATTAACTATGATTGTTTCAGAGTAAAAGAGACCATACTTCAGAGTATAATACTAACCAACGTGAACTCTGAAAGCATTGTCCCCAATAGAAATACAGACCCTTCTAAGTTGTTTTGATTGTGTGGTTCTAGTTACTTACTGCCAATGCACATACTCTCTCCCAAGTATACTTATATAAAGTCAGAATCATTTTATTTATTCTCACAGTTTCTTTGGGTTAGTAGTCAAACACTGAAAGCAGGGATGTTTTGTCTGCTTCGTGACATCTGTGACTTGGCAGCCACCTGAAAGCCTGGGAACTCTAGTCATCCAGAGGTTTATTTTGTGTGTGTTTTTTTTTTTTTTTTTTTTGTACTGGGCATTGAACTCAGGGGCACTCAACCACTGAGCCACATCCTCAGCCCTATTTTTTTTTATTTTATTTTATTTAGAGACAGAGTCTCACTGGGTTGCTTAGCACCTCCCCATTGCTGAGACTGGCTTTGAACTTGCAGTCCTCCTGTCTCAGCCTTCTAAGCTTCTGGGATTACAGGTGTGCACCACCACATTGGGCATCACCTAGAGGTTTCTAGAATCACACTCTGGCACCTGGGATAGCTGGCCTTAGAGACTAGGTTCTGCTGTGACTGGAGAATGTCAGTGGGACCCTTCATATGCTGGGGCCTCTCCTGGCAATGTGGATGAGTTCTCACAGGGAATGTCTCAAAGGAAAAAACAGAGATGGGTAAATTCCAAGAGAATAATCAGGTAGGAGCTTGAACAGTCACTTGTGACCTGGCCACAGAAGTTAGATAGCATCATGTCCGCTATACTGTATTGGTCAACACTGTCCCAAGCCCATCCAGATTCAAAGTGAGTGGCCATAGGCTTTACCTCTCAGTAGAAGGAATCACAGTTTTAAAACCTTCATCGGAGATCATCATCATGATTGATTTGTTGCTTTCTAGAAATAATCTTCTGTGTCTTTTTCTTACTGTAAATCAAAAGTACTCATCTGTACTATGGCTCATCTATGTTAAAAGCGCATACATAGCCATTTATTTACTTTAGTATGCTTTGGTTTGCGAGTGACAGCAACCCTGTCTCAAACTGTTTTGAACAATAAATTCATTAATTGATATAGCTGATGATTTGAGGAGTAAAGCAGATTTTGAGAAGGGTTGGTTCAGTGGCTCAGGACTAGTGGGAGATACTCTTCCCCCTATTTCATCACTGTGATTTTCTTTATGTATCTCCTCATAACTGAAGATGACTGCCCTGAGCTACCTCACTGCTCAACCAAAAAAGATAAAGAGGTCTTTATCCTCCTGGTGGGCTTCACTGGACTGGAAGAGCATAGGTCACTTGTATACCCTTAAAATAACTGATGAGGTCAGGAGTACATTCAGCCTGGCATAGATCATGCCCATTCCTGAACCTGTGTTGATTTCAAGGGGTCTGCATTATACTGGTTAATCAGAGTGAAGGTATGTCTGATCCCATGTAAATTGGTGTCTGCTTTACTCAGTAGAAAATGAGAGGATGTGTGCTGGAAAGCCAGCTGTGATCTCCATTTCATCTTCAAACACCTTCTGGCAGCTGGAACTTATTTGACCACAAGAGAATGAAGCGACTGTCAGGTTACTGTTAGCATCACAGCTCTATCAGCTGAGAAGTCGTCATCGTCATCACCTTCCCATTCACTTGCCAGGACCCTGCCTTTGATACAAATCAGTGGCATATCCAGAGCATTTGTTGAGGAAATTCTGTTTGACAAAACCCAGAAAAAGTAGTTACAAAAATGTGGCTCGACGTGGCTCTTCTGTTCCACTGGAGAGTAGTAGGACAGTCCCTGGGTTTGTGAGCGCTCATGAGGAGTAGCTGTGCCCATAAGGGTGCGAGGAGAATATTTCCTGCCTTGAATAGATGCTGACTTTTCCCGTCTGAGGCTCTGAACTCTTTCTCCAGAACAATTAATCTTTCCCTCTGTTTTCTAGGGTTGACACAGAATTTAATCATGTAGCTTCTTCTACCATAACTTTTATTAATTGTTTTCCACTTCAAGTCGATGAAGCATGACAGGGTGACTGTCCTCATTTTGCAGTTGAGGAAATAGGGACAAAGGGTTAAGCAACTTGCCCAAGACCACACATCAAAGAAAGAGTGGAATTGACATTAGCAATGATTTTCTTGGAATTTTGTCTCAGTGCTTTCCTTTAAAAGAATTATGAAAATTTCTAACAAAAAAGGACAAATAATGAATAACAATCACTTGGGAATCTATTACTCAGCTTTGGAATTTTTGTAAGAGATGAATATTTATTTAGATAGAGTGAAATCTCCTCGCCTGGGTTCCCACCACTAACTCTCAACTCCTCTGAGAAATCAATGCTTTGCATTCAGTGTTGTACTCTTCATATGTGACCATAAGAATACGATGCATTTTTATATAAAACTATATTATTGCTGCTGTCTTGTATGACTGCTAAAATTTTTTCTTATTTTTTTTCTCAGTGTAGTTTTTATGATATTTCTATGGAGATACATGTGTCATCTGCTTAATCATTTTACCTGTTGCAATATAGACTATTATACTGAATAAATACAAAACAATTTATCCATTCTCTTTATGAATATTTGCATGGGTTTTTTTCACTGTTTAGTATTATAAACAATAATGCAGAGAACATTATTGTGACTTTCCCTTAGACTGCTTTCTTAAGTACCATTTGAAAGGAAAGAAAATATTCCCATGCAGATGTATACAGAGACTAATTTTACTGTCTAAATTCAGTGTTACAATAATGCAGGAGTGAGTAGCAGAAGTAAAATCTATTGTGTATATTTGTATTTGAGAAGACATAGTATAAGACTAAAATCAATATAAGTTCTATATATATTATGATTTTAGTTGATATTATTAGAATCCATTATTGCATCTTGAAACTTTACCTGTGAGTAAACTGATCATTACTAGTGAATTATAAATGATACTCCTTTCCAGAACCAGACTTGAATTTCTGCCTCTTAGAATTTTTTTTTTTGTACCAGAGATTGACTCCAGGTGTGTTTATTTATGGAACCACATACCCAGTCCTTTATATGTTTTATTTTGAGACAGAGTCTTTCTTTGGCCCTTGCTAAGTTACTGCAGCTGGCTTTGAATTTGGGATCCTCCTGCCTCAGCCTCTCAAGCTGCTAGTATTTCAGGCATATGCTGTCAGGCCCAGCTGCCTCTCAGGGTTTTTATCAGTTTGAAAGTGTTGGCCCCAGTCCAAGTATTGGATTGACAGGGATGTGCTTTTCATTATAGAAAAAAAAAATAGAGAGCTAGGCATGTGGCTTGATGGTAGAGCACTAGCCTAGCAAATGCAAGACCCTAGATTTGCACACACACACTACCCTCAAAAAGCACCATACACACACACACACACAAAAAAAAAAAAAAAAAAAAGAACAAGAAAACTATCTAAGACACTATGGGATACAATTGGACAAAACAATGATTTACATTTAGGAATCATATAGTCTCTTTTCAAATGGCTTTATTAAAAAAGACCCTCATCATTATACAAAATACATGTATGAAGATGTGAATTTGGTGTCAATCAATATACCTTATATACAAACAGAGATATGATAAATTGTGGTATAAAGGTGTATTAAGAATTGTAATGCAACAAAATAAGAGAGCTCATGTATAATGGCATAATTTGGTGTGTATACTTTATATACAGAGTTATGAAAAATTGTGCTGTGAATGGATAATTATGATTGTAATGCATTCCACTATTGTCATGTATGTAAGGAATAAAAAAAGAATTCCATGTGAACAATGAAATTAAGTGGTTTTGATGAAGAAACTTCCCTATTGTCTTAATACTAGATCTGTTTTTAGCACCTCTAATCTTGAAAACACCAGTTGAGATTTGGAAGAAAATTACTGGCATCAGAGCGGGTAGATTAGGCTTGACTCTTCCTTTGACTATGAACTTTGTGGGGAAAAAAGTCACTTAAATATACAGTATTAAATATAGCAAAACATCTGAGCAAATTCACTTATAAAGGTCATTTTTTTGTCTCTTTGTGTTTTGCATGATGACTGGGCCCCATTGCTTTGGGCCTGTGAGAAGGTGGTACTTTCCCGGCAGGAGTGCATGGTGGTAAAAACACTGACAGCATTCCAGGAAGAGAAAGAGGTCAGGGTCCCACCAGCCCCTTGAGGGCATACCCCCAGTGACCTAAGGACCTCCCGTACTGTTGGGCTGAAAATGAAATGGAAGCAGTTAAACTAATCACATTACTCAAACTGTTTAATATATCTTTCCAAATACATATCCCTTTTATTTTATGTATAAATATTTATGATCTACTCTCTTAAAAATTTCAAATATACAATAAAGTATTATTAATTATAATCAGGTTGTATTACATGAGAATACCAGAACTTATTCATCTTGCATTAAATTAGGTGTCTTATTTTGTATTTAAAAAAAAAAAAAAAAAAAAAAACACTTGAAAGCCATTTATGGGAGCTGACTTCAGAAAACATCTTAGGGGCCTCCCAGATATGGTTAAGTCACTATTTAAAACTTATCGGTTGCTCCCATTTTCTAGTTTGAACCTCAGATTCCCCAGCATAGCAGAACAGGCTTTTTGTGCATCCTGTCCCAGGACAGCCATTCCAAGGATATTGTGAACTGCAGTTTCCCAGTACCTACAATTCTGACTCATGTCTCCGTACATTTGCTGATGTTTTCCCCTTGGCCTCAAATGCTCCCAGAGCCCAAAAGCATTACCTTTGCTAGAAGCCCTTTCATACCCAAGTACTCAAGAAATTATCTGGCCTTTGCCTTGCACCACATATCCTTACTGGTTTGTATCATAGCCATGATACATTTTCCTGCACTCAGTATTTTCTGAAATATCTGTCCTACCTTGTTAGATGGAGGAAATTTGGACACTACCTCCAACAACCTGAAGATGATTCCTGCTAATATGTAGACCAAAGTCTCTCTGCTATATTACCCACACAGCACCCGCACACTTGCATACACATGCGATGTGACCTGAATAAATTCATTCAGTAATCTGACCAGTTTCTCCTTTCAACCATGTCAAGGACAGTTTGTATGCCAGTGATATACCTGTACACAATTTTTAATGGCTGCTAATAATTTTAATTTATGGATCACCCTAGGTTTGTTTTGGTTGCTGTTTATCAATAGTTAAAAAAAAAATTTATATGGGATCTGACTTCTTATTCCTCACATGCCAAGAGTATAAATTTAAAAGCACTGCTATTGTCCTTACCTTTGATTAGCTGAAGAATCCTGGTGTAATGGCTTATATAGGAGGTGTCCCCAAAAACTCATGTGTGAGACAATGCAATAAGTTTAGAGGTGAAATGATCCGATTGTGAAAGCCTTAATCTAATCAGTGTGCTGATCCTTTGAAGGGGATTAACTAGGTGGTAATTGTAGGCAAGTAGAGTGTGGCTAGAGGAGATGGGTCCATGAAAGTGTGCAATTAGAGTTTATATTTTGTCATTGGTGAAGGGAGTTTCTCTCTCTCTCTCTCTCTCTCTCTCTCTCTCTCTCTCTCTCTCTCTCTCCGCCCCCCTTCCTGGTGACCTATGTCCTGAGCCACCTTCTTCTGCCATGATGTTCTGCCATACTTTGGCCCCAGAGCATTAAAGCTGACTGTCTATGGATGCAGCTCTCTGAAACTGTGAGCACCACATAAACCTTTCCCCTTCTAAAATTGTTCTGTCAAATCTTTTGGTCCCCAGAGTGAAAAACCTGACTAAAACACATGGCCTGCTTTTATAACTCTCTTCAAAACTTTCCTTCATTTTCCTTTGGGTTGTATTTTGTTAAAATTCCTATATATCAGAAAGTCTTCTGCCTAGTGATGCAATATTTTTAGTTAAACCCTCTCTCTCTCCCATGAGAATCGTCTGTAGTTACATAGTCAGGATTTGATTTTATAGGAACTAATACAGTAGAATTATGTATGTATTATATTTGAATATTTTAAATCTCACCTCCCTAATACAGGCTGAATTATCTGAATTTCACCCTTATTTTGTGGACATGAAATCCAAGATCATACATGGTAATTTTTAACGTGCATTTCCACTTTACCAACTATTTCTAACCTTGTTAGGTAGATATTGCTGGACTAGCTCATTGGGATACATCCTCTGTTCTCTGGAGTAAACTATTTAACATAGTAAACTATGTTGTTTTGCTAATGAAACACCTGGTTTTGAAAAATATAAAGTCTCAACATTATTAAAGCAAATTTGTGTTTTTATATGAATCAGGATTATATAATCTATTTGTCTGATATAACTAGGTAAATTAGTTAGAGTCCATAGTTATTGCTTATCTTCCCTTTTTGCAGCCCCAGTCAGAGTTTTTGAGAATTCTTGGTACTTCGTTTCATGCATTCACTAGTACATCTTCATACCATGCAGTATTAACCCAACACTCTTTCAGAAAACTTTGTTTCCATCACTATATTCTGACCTTGAATTCAGTGTCATCAAGTCTCCAGGAAAATTGTGTTGTGATTGCTCATTGCCTTAGGACTGAATGTAACCTATGTTTTATTTATCACTAAACACTTTAGTTATCTGTAGAGATCTGAGTAACCCTTACTTCCCACTCCCTGTGCAATTACCTCATATCATTACCCCAAGAGCAATCACCTCCTGCTGTTCTTCTTTCCCTACCACACCTACAGTGGTGGTTTTCAACCGGGATGGATTTTTCCATCAAGGAAATTTGGCAATGTCCAGGTCAAACTTTTATTATCCTAATGGAAAGGGTGCTTCTTACATTTGAAAGAGAGCTCAGGGATGCTGCTAAACCTCTTACAATGGAAAATATCCACCCACATCCAATAAAATTTTACCTGATTCAAGATGTCAGAATGCCAAAACGGAGGAGTCTTGCTGTATGGGAATTGACTTAATGCTTTTTAAATTGAACTTTTAGATTTCTCTCACCCCAGAAATGTTTCAGTTTAATGCATTCTCTTGATTTGGACTAGCTACTCAGTGACAAAACAAACTAACAAAACCCAGGAGATTATATCCCATGACATTTCTCTTATTCCTTGGTTAAAGTGGTACAGTGACCATCATCTTCATCTTCAAAATATCTTCAAACCTGTTTTCCTTGTTGATAAAATATATTTTCTAACCAGTTGGCATCACCATAGTTACACAAAATAGGGAAATGAAAACTAAAGCATATTTCCAAGGAAGAATAAACCTGGAGGGATTAGTAAGCATGATTATCCTCAGATACTCTCAGCTCCAAAGGGCATTTATTGTTTGGAATGTTGCATCTGCAAATAGGTTGAATAAACTCTCTGTGTAGCATAATACTAATACTATTGCATTTTTTTCTCTTTCCTTTTTTTTTCCCCTCGTCAGACATTTCACATTTTCAAGAACAAACTGATTTAAAAGGATTACTAGAAAACCTTCACCAAAATATCCAAGCCAAAAAAAGGAAGAATGTTGAAATCGTGTGGCTGGCTGCAACGGTAAGCGCTGTCTTGTCAGGTCCTACTCCCTGACACATCAGAGCCAGCAGACATGAGGAGGCATACACTGTGCCGGGTCCAACCTCTGCACTTTTAGTTACCAGCTGTTATGTGTCCCCGTCCAGGGGATAAAGCATTGTCACTCCTGTTGCTAGTTCTTTCAATAGACTAGAACATAAGTAGAAAGAAAGTGCATTCACCAAGAGAAAATCTTATTCATTAGTTATTGTTATCAACCCGAGAGATTAAAATGAAGCACTTGTGATTTTGTTGGTGTTACAGGTTGCAATGTTGATTATCCAAATCCACGAAGCTTTTTAAACTGGAACTCTAGAGACATATGGTTTCAACAGAATGTGGTTATCAGATCTCTGACTCACAGCTTTAGTAGGGCTCCTGGACATATTGCTCAGTTAATGAGCTTGTAAATGTGTTTGTTAATTTAGATATTGGCATTGAATTTATTATGGATTGATTGCTCTTGGGGTAATGAACTATATTCTGTATGGTTCTTTTTCACTTAATGGTTCCCTTTGGGTAGAAGAGCCTATTTTCTCACTTCAGATTCCTACAACAGTTAGAGAAGGGATTGTGTCCACTTTTAAAAAACTTTTCTCTGGGCAATTTTGAGGCATAATTCATATGAGATTTATGAATTTTGTTAAAACTTGAGACCTAAAGTTCTTGTGTTTAGGAAATGATCCTTCTATCAGGCAAGATGCACTGGGGATGCCCATGGGGGCCGCCATGCGTGTGGATGCTGCAGTGTTGCTCTTATAACCTGGAGTCCAGCCTAACCGAGCTTCTGGCACACTCTATTCTCCATCATTAGCATTTACAAAGTCTTTTCCTCACTTCAAGTGCTTCAACTATGATCTAATATGACTCACTCCCTTTTGGAAAAAAAGGAATAGATAATTTACCATGAGATTACATAAAATAATTTACCAAGAGCAAGAGAGAGGAAGCTGCTAGTTTGCTGCATGCCATCTTAAGAGTCCCAGGCAAGACATTGAAGGTGACAGTATGAAATCCAGCTTTCAGGAAGCTCATTTAAACTGCTCCCAGTTAGCACCATGCTGCATTATAGGAAGGCTGACTGTAACAGCTTCCCCCGTGTGGCTGCACTTATCCACACTACCATAGCTGTTAATTCTTCCAAAAATTTCACAATGGTAGGTCAAGAGTCATTGTTCCTATTTTACTAGTAACGTGATAGCATTAAGGTAGTCTCATCATCTGCCAAGGCCCTCTGGCTACTGAAGAACATAAGTAAGACATTATACATATATTGGGAAGTTATGTAAATAGATAAATTAAGGCTACACGTGTAAGTGTGAATGCATATTTTCTCTCATTATATTCAGTTTTTGCACTTGAATATATAAAACATTTTCCTATAGATTCCACATGATTCTAAGGTTATTTTTCTTAAATGTATATGCTAGTCAAATATGGCTTCTGTACAAAGTACAACTGAATGTCTGGTTAGTAGCATTTCTGCGGGTGGAAGCCCCAGTTCCAATATCTATTTGTAAATAAAACAAAGAAATATAGGAATATCGTCTGATATTTTTCAAGAAACTTTTATTTCTCTCTTTCTTCTCTTCTTTAAATTTGTTTTAAGAAACAGTCCTTGTATTACTATTTTATATTCTAATTGAAAAATCTCAAACTATTCAATTTTGTTTTAATTTAAATAATAAAAATGAGAATTGAATGAAGTCAAATACTCATCAAGTGGACTAAATTAAACTTATATAGTTCAAGGGTTGTAGAAATCCAGAAATCCAGACTCCTCTTTTCTACTCTGATGAGCTTGCTGCTATTTCCACTTTACTCTGAATTTAGAACACTAAATATCCTAACTAGGATAGGTATATAAAGAATATTAGTTCTCTTTAAAAATCATATCTCAAAAGTAGCCACGAAGGTCTATTTTATTACTGTGAATATACTTAGCTTTTAAAAGCATGAACTACCATTTATTTGAAAGGATTAAAATTTTCTAAGTGAAAAAAGATTATATGGTGAAATCAAGCTCCCATACATCTCAAGTCTCTTTTATTGGAAATAGAAAGTAGTGAAGGTCTAAATTAATAGGATCTATAAATCCTAGTTTAAGTATCACAATGACAATTAAATGATGGTAAAAGCCCTCAGTATAAATGGTATTATTTTCTTCTCAAAGCAGGCAACTTTTCAGGACCCCCGACAACAGAGAATGAAGTAGGCCTTTATTATACCACATTGAATTAAATTTAAAGGGACATTGATTAGCATTGTTGATGCTGTGGTTAATGATTGGTATCTCATATCTAAAGCCCATTATGGGAGAGAAGGAAAGGAATGGAGTAATTTACCTATTAATGGTAAGGTAATGTGCTGCTTAGAGATTCTTCTCTGACATTAGTTAGAATAACAACAACATCAACAACAAAGAATTACAGAGGGGATCAGAATATAACAGAAGTTAAAGACCTGATCCTTGGATTCAGAAAAACTATATTTGCATCTCAGATCAGCTCTCTTGTGGCCAAATTATTTATCTGCCTAAATCTCATTTTCTTCATCTGAAGATAAGAACAGCTATACCTTCATGTGAAGTTTATTAAAAAAGCAAGTCTGTGAAATGTCATAATGTTACACAGGTACACAGCAGATGTGCACCAAATGGAAGTCACTTTTGATATTCTTAATGTTTCTAAATTGGTTCTATCATCTCATGCCATGAAGATTTTTAGAACATCATGGCATAAAACCAGTGTAGAGAAGGTTTCTTAAATGTGTGAAGACTCTGATCAACTGTCAGATCCATGGAGTAAATTGTTCTCCATTTTCACTGAGGTGGTTGCAGCTGGGCTGGGATTATCTTCATGATCTACTGCGGGTCAGGTTCCGTGTTGGGTACCATCACCTACTTTGTTGCATCTGTTAGATCTCATTTGGTTTTAACAACTCTATACGTCACCTGCAAAGAGCAAATAAGTTAAATCTGCTCCACTGGCTTTTGGAATGAAAAGCAATCATTTTACCTTTCATAAGGCACACTGCACCCATCTCACTTATCAGTCTAAACCCAAAGTCACTGGTAGTTGGTGTGCCCAGGCTGGCAGTGTTTAGAGGAGGCCAATGCTAAGATAACGCACACATAAATAAACTCTTTTCACATGTGCCACAGATCTGTCGCAAGCTAAATGGTATTCGTTTCACCTGCTGCAAGAGTGCCAAAGACAGGACGTCAATGTCAGTGACGCTGGAGCAGTGCTCCATCTTGAGGGATGAGCACCAGCTGCACAAGGACTTCTTCATCCGTGCTCTGGACTGCATGAGAAGGTATCCCCATGTTCTAAGGTCTTTTTTAATTTTAAGGTCATTTGAAGTTTTTTTTTTGTTTGTTTGTTGAGTTTTTTATTTTTAAAACATTTATCTCATTAGAGAACGATGTTAAGTAACTCCCCTATATTCCCATGGTTTTTAGCTCATGGCATGAGACAATTTTAAGTATTCCTCTTACTCATTTCAAGCAATAAAAAGAAATGTGGCCATGCCTGCATTCCGACATATGCATGGGGACTGCTTCATTAGTTCATTGGCTCAATATAAAGGGTTTTGAACATTTGATACATAACACTTTGAGGGGCCCATTTTCTTGATGTCTATGTGGCCATGAATATGCACAAAATAAAACTAACTCAATTAAAAAATAAACAAAACTTCCCAAATTGAGACTAGTAGGACATCTTCCCAATGCCTGCGAGGCCTCTGAGTCAGTACCCTTCTTAAAGATCTGGAGTGGTTTTCACATCACTCATCCTAAAGATGGAATGACACTGATGCTTTAAAGCACAGAATTAATATTGTTAGTCAGCCAGCATTTAAAATGCTATGCCCTGAGTCATGTGTCTTGATTCATTTCCACAGTAATTAAATCTAAACTCTGAGCCATAACTCGAAGGCAAAAGTACCTCATTCACAATGTCTATCATCGGGGACACAACGGTAATTTAAAAGTTAAGTGAAATCGTCCCTGCCACAACGACCAGCTCAGAAGCTCTTTAGAAGACATGGGGCAGGCCCGCGCTCCCGGAGAGGAGTGTCCTGTGGCGCTGGACAGGAGGCTTCTTATCTGCATGCTCTCAGCCTCTCCCCTGCCCTCTGACTGCTGTGCCTTGCAGCAGGGACACAGATGCGTGCCTGTGCTCTTCTCTGCCTGTGTGTTTTCCCACTAATGAGAGAGTCCTCAAGTCCTCGAGTTTGCAGCATGGCATGTCTCCTGGCATTTTCATTGTTGTGTGGAGTTCCAGCATAACTTTCTGATAAATGTATAATGATGTTTGAGAGGCCTGACATGAACATCTCAGCCATATAAAACATGCTAGAATTAAAAAAAACTCCTTCAAAAATAATCTCTCAGCACTAACAGGGAAAATTCTATATCCTAGTATTAAATCCTCAGTACAAGGGAAGAATACAAATGTTACCGTGAACGGAACAAAGGTTCTTGGCAGGGAGATGAAGCGCAGGTGATTCGGTAGGCCCGGGACACCATGGCACTAAAGGGATTTGACTAACAAATTATTTGGAGGGAGAAATCGTTTCCTGCTGACTTAAGCTAGAGAGAAGAGAAGGAAAGATCCTTACATTAGAAAGGTTATCCTTCAGTCAGGAAGATAAAGGACATATCTAGCATGCACATAAAACTATAAAATTAAATATTTTGGTATTGTGTACCGCTGTTCAGAATCGACTTTATTTATACAACACATTTGATCATGACATAACATTTTCGGAGGTATGTTTTTGAATTGTTAAGAAAAGGTAAGGTGCTAGAAATTTAATTTAAAATGACAAACACTCTTAACTTCCATATCCCCACTACTCTGGTAATATTTTTTTTTCTTTTTCTTCTTTTTTTTTTTTTTTTTTTGCTAAATTTCAAAGCTGACAAATTGACCTTTCAGTCTTGTATATTTAAGGGTTACCTAGAGTGTGAGAATCTGTGTGTGTGTGTATGTGTGTGTGTATTTCAAGAAAATAGAAAATGTTTGTTAATAACTGTCTACATTTCTCTCTTTGGGTATTCTCACTTAAAATACATACTCATAGGTTAATAATCTCTGGCAACATAAGGTTGTTATGTTGCCAGAGATTATTAACCTATGAGGAAGGTTGTTGTCTGAGACTTGGAGCTAGCTGACCTGAGTTTGAATACAGGCTATTGGCTACTTACTAACCAGTGAAGAACACATCACCACTTAGTGCCTTAGCAACTGAATTGGCCTCTTAGTATCTCAGTTTCCTAATCTGTAAAATAATTGTGATAACATGAACTGCTCTCTGAAAAGTGATGAGAACAATGTTTGACCCAGTAAATTAATATTTATTAATAAAAATAAATATCGAAGTTCATAATGTTAACATTCTCATCATCCAAGGCAATACAATCTGGGTAATTAGAAACTTTGTAGTTTTATACTTGTGAATACATTATGATATAGATTTAACTCCAGTACCATATAATAGAGTGTTCTGGCAACACTTGTAAATAAGGTTTCAAATGCAATGTTTCTTTTACTTGTCTAAGAAAAACAGCTCTTTAAATAGCACTTTAAAATATGCTTGTGTTTGCAAATGCTGTGCAAATTATGGAAGGATTGCATTCATTAAGCCTGGGCAGGTTTTGTATAAATACTTTTTTATGTTAATGTGTGTTATTTTATGCTCATGGAATTTGAGCTCAAGGAGTCACCTTAGATGTTTTGTCTTATAAATAATGAAACTGAGTTCTAGAGTGTTTGGGCAGAGACTACTCAGGCCCAAAATATTTGAGCCAGCACTGGAACACAGGTCTCCTAGTCATAGATCAGGGTTACTTTCTTTGTATCAAATAAAATGAAATAGTATCACTTGAAATAATTTGATAATATATTTAACTACTGCAAACCTGTTAGTTAAAACAGAAGTCACATTTAAAACTTTTACTTATAAAAAAATTCAAGGCTGTGCAAAACCAAAGTGGTCTCCCCTAATCCTAAGACCTCAAAGAGCCAATTCTATAGCTCTAGGATAAAAACTCTATAATTTCGACCTTATCTATTATGTTCTCCATTATATATAGACACTGAGAACTGTATCTGGTCTAGAGCAAAATAAATATAAACAATAATTGAATGAATTAAGAAATGTCTACATAGGAATTTACTCTGCTGCCCTCTGCTTTTCAGAAACATTTTATAGCAACTTTCTCATTTTTTTAAAAAATTATCTTTTTGATTATGTCCTGAGAGTGTGATTTAGTTCTTACTTTGATATTGGAGCCTTGTTTCCCAGGGCCACCCCTCTACAGGGGAGCTTGGTGAATGATTGGTCACAAGCTGTATTCAAACAGCTCAGTGCAGTAATGCTCCTACCCTCTGCTGATATTTCTGCTGGTGAGTTGGAAGTACATTGGATGTTCCAGAGTTCTCAAGCCTGCCTTGCCTTTTATTTGTGCTGAGCCCTGTTAGGTCATCCTGGCCCACCAGGAATATGTGGAAGCTTATCCAGGCCCTATGTGGCTCTTTTCTTTCCACAGTCTCCATATTGACTTTCTGGCTGGTCCATTGGTCTAAGGAGTGGCACTATTAGAACTTTAGTCTCAGGGTAGCTGTGAGGTTGGCTGTTGGCAGTTTGCCTTCAGGAGCACTAATTCTCTGATAATGCATGTGGGTGTCCCCCCCACCCCCACCGTGGCTCTCCACTTGAAACCCAGTTAGGTTCCAAAAACAGTGAAATAGCTGGTTTCCACCATTGTCTGCTAGAAGTCAGAAGTGACCTACTTCCTACAACTAGTTCTCGCCTCTCCACAGTACATCCCGTCACGAATAGGTTAATCCACCTTGAAGTCAGAGCCTTCATGACCCAGTCACTTTCCAGAGCCCCATCTCTGAACACAGCAGATCTTGGGAGACATTGAAAATCTGAACGATAAGGGTGGGCCTTCTTTAAGCCAATTTTAATTTAAATTAGCAACCGATGTTAATTCCTTTGTAACACTGGAAACCTGGCATTTCTATCCTTTCCTTGAGTTTTAAAATGTATGTGTATGGCCAAATGTTTTTCTTGATTAATTACAGCAAAACGTTACAAAGTGGTGGGAAAAAAAAAATAATTGGCAAGGCACTTTTTTTTGATCATTTTATGGTTTTTTATTTTATTTAAAGAATAGTTGAATGCAGTATCAACACTCAGTTTTTAGCTATGACATCTCCTTTGATTGCTAAGAGGCTTCTTTCTGCAATGCTTTTTCAAAAAGAAATTTTAGTACCAACTTTGATACTTATATATGATAAATAGAAAATAAGAATTGGACTTATAAAAACACAATAAGTGTGGCTGGATTAAAAATCATCATGCCTTAGCCGAAATTAATTGTGTTAGGAAATGTAATTGTCACTCTAAAGTAAATTTTTTAAAATGGCATTGCATGGGTGTTTCTTTTAACAGGAGCTCTAGAATTTGCCTTGATACAATGTAACATGCGACATCATATTGCTTAGTTGTCTGTATTTTATTTGTCTAATGCTACATTGCTCTGTCAACTTGTCATTTCCTTATTACTCCTTAAGATGAAGATAATTGATCTGCCATTAGCAAGATGGATCAGGATAAGTTTCAGTACACAGCCTACTTATTACCTTTAAGATACAGGGTTCTAATTATTCTTTTTTAGTAAGTATTTACTTCAAAAGAAAGAGACTAATGACTCATCGGCCTTGTTAAATTCTATTATCTCATTGCATGTCATATTTGCAACATGTTGCACCTGAAATTTATTTGGGGGATAATAATTTATGAAATGCTTTGCTTCATAAGTAAGTGACACTTAACCAATTGATGCCAATAACATTGTGCTTATGATTGCTTATTCCCTTGCAGAGTTTATTTTTTGAATAGTGTAGTTCACATTTGGCTGAAATAAAAACCTTTTTTTTCATTCTTAGCCCTGTTTCCACTTTTAGCTTATTTTTCTTAACTTTTCTTGATTGCACTAGTTTGAGAAGAGTTTTATAAGAGTTCTCTCTTCTTTCAAATATAAAGAGCGTCATAAGCACTGCAGACACAGTAATTGAAGTTTGTAGCTATTTATCAACTGATACAAAGGGATGTATTGGTGGAGAATAGCACAAGGGACAGTTTTCCCACTGTTGCTATTACCTACTCCCTTGAGAATCTCATCGTGCTTGCTTCCTGCTTCAGACCCTATCTGTATGATATAACGAGAATCATTCCAAATGGACTCACCTTCATCCTTGCTAATGATTACGCAAAACCTGACCCCACTTAAGATGCTTTAGCTTAGCTGAAATTAGGGAAAAGAATACATTTCTTTGCAAATCATGTTGGAGCAAGTATCTTTTAATGAGATATTTGCAGATAAATCACCAAAAGAGAAATTATTTTACTGGAGACATCAAAGAATGACCTTTGAAGAACTTTCAGCTTCCTGAACAAAAATATATGTGCTAATTTTAGGGAATCCAAAAATCATTTTTGTGTGACAAAATACATTATCATATTACCTTGTTTTAAAAAGTAGTGGTTTCCAAGTCTCTTTCTTTTGTTAATCTGCATACAGTGTTTGCTTTCTTTTACTGGTGACTTGAGACACTGGACTGCGGAGCCATCAGCCACCAGATCTCCACACACCTTCCCAAGAAAATCACTTCTTTTAATTTTTAAAACCATTAACCAAGGCTCTATCTGTTTTTAAATTAATTTAAATAAGTTGAATCATATATGTGAATTTAATTGAGATAAACAAACAACTTCTGCCACACCAACAAAATTTAAAATTCAAAACCTAAAATCCTTATTTTAACTTTAATTACTCTTCACTGCTTTGAACAAGTTCATCCCAGGCCTCAGTTTCCTGAGGCTCGTAAACAAGTAATAATACACACTCTCCCCACTGTGTGTATTCTATTAAATGAGGTCACTTATTTAAAGTCTCTTTACCCAGTGAATGTCAACATCTCCCAGTCTCTAACCTGCTTCTCATTTCCTATCCCATATTTCTCTATCTTCCTAAAATTAGGGACTTTGCCTGGTCTTCAAGAAAAATCCCCAGCTTTTTTTCCCCCAAAATGGCTTGAACTATTTCCCAGGGCTTATAGGTTAGAAGATTTAGAAATCTTGCTAGAACCCTTCTAATAAAGGATTCTAGAAACAGCTAAGCATGAAATAGGGGTTCGTGCTCATCTGTTTTCAGAGAGAAGCTCCTCAGCACTCGGATCTTCTATAAATATTGTATCAGGAGCCCCACCTTGAGAGGTGAACTTGGTTACTGAGCATTAACCAAATACATCAGTTATTTTCATAGCCAAAAATAAGCATTTTTTTTAAGTATCTACTATGGCAGAGCACCATGCTGTATATAGTTAGCTTTTCATTGCTGCAACGAGATAACTGACACAATTAATGAAAATAGGAAAGGTTTTTATTAGCTCATGGTTTCAGAGGTTCCAGTCCATTGTCAGTTGGTTCCATTTTTTGCTTTGGACCTGGAGCAGTGTAGTATATCATGGAGGAAATATGGTAGAGCAAAGATGTTCACCTCTGCATTGCCAGGAAGCAAAGAGAGAGACCAGAAGGTATCAGGGTCCCAATATTCCTTTGAAGAGCATGCACTCAATGCCTAACTTCCTTTCACTAGGCCCTATTTTCTAAAGGGTCTGCCAACCCCAATAGTGTCCCAGGCTGGCAACAAAACCTTTAACACTCCTCTAACCTGTCTCTAACCTGCAAAGGTTCATGGCCATTTCATAATGCAAATGCATTTGCCATATCTCCAAGAGTTCCCCAAATCTTAGCAGCTCAATTGTTACTCAAAAGTCCAAGGCCAGTCTCCTCTGAGACTTAAAACAAACCCAAACTGTGAACCTCTATAAAAATCAAAAAGAAAATTGCATACTTCCAATATACAATGGCCCTGGATAAGCAGTCCCATTCCAAAAAGGGAGGAACATGGAAATAATAAGAAGGAATTGAAGCAAAGCTAGAATGAAATCTATCAGGTTAAACATTAAGTCCTGTAGCTCTGCATTCAGCATCCAGTATACACAGTGGCATGATATATGCTCCAAAGGGATTGGGCAGCCCACCACTGTAGGATTGTGTGGTTCACATGGCCACACCCCTGTGCTGGCTGTACCCACTGCCTGCGGTTTTCCTCAGCAGAAAATTCATATTCCCAGAATCTAACTACTTTGGATTTCCATTGCAGCTTCAACTTCACTAATTCTAGCTTCGTGCATCACCCAGTCAGTGATGCACTCAGGCCTCTGATGTAGATGAGCCCAATGTCTACACCAGGAACTGAACTATGGTCCACTAGAACCATAGCTATGGCAGCTCTGTTGCCTTGATGGCTAAAAACAGGAAATGAATCCCAGGGAAACATTTATGGGAGCAGGGCATCTCAAAAGAAAGTCTTTGAAAGGAGTTTGCACTTCTACACATAGCTTCTCATATTTGGGGTTCTACTTATTCCTGAGATGCCTTTCAGAAATCTTTCTCATTGTCCTGGTTCAAAGTACTTGCATTCTTTTTAATGTGGTAAACGTTTTTAGCAACTGTACCTTTCTTTCTAAGACTTTTAAACACATTCCTTTCTCCAGTCAAACTGCAAGTATTCTAAACTTTTCTGTTTGTCCTCTTTTCTCCTGTTTCTGGCTAAAAGCAGCCAATAATGGCCAGGTTTCTGCCAAATGCTATGCTGCCTTGAGATTATTCATGTGGTTCAGGCTAAGAATGGTGGTTAATCGTCATCACATTTTTCCAGTATTTTTGTTTACATAAAAGGTATCATAATCTGTGTCATATTGAACAACTTTTCTTTATCTGATGTTTTTGAGATTATGTGTATAGGTAAGATCTAGGATTTCCCATTTAATGACTGTGTAAGATTCCCTCAGATAAATAGATAATAATTTGTACATTCACACACTGAATTTTAGATTGTATCTGATATTTCGCTACTATAAACAGTAATGGAATAGACACCTTCACATATACATCCATGAATACAATTATGAGAATTTCTTCAATATAAACCATTAATAGAATAAGTGGTAATGTATTTATATTTTCAATTTTGCTAGGTGCTGCCAAATTGCTCTTCAAAATAGCTCTACTAGTTTGCAGTTCATAAGCCAAGCTCATGTGCTGCCATTCCAGTAAGAGTTCTGGCCAATCTGATGGGTGGAAGTTCACATTCCTTTTAAATTTATATTTTCCCAGAAATGTGAGAGTGAACATGTGTTTGAACATTGTTTGTCCATTCTAATTTCTAATTCCAGTGTCTCGTTTTTGTTTCCGATATGAGGATTTTGTATATAATTGTAGGTTGAAAAAGAATCGAGCATTTATAAACCTCTGACCTATGGTGTTTAAGTCAAGTCCTAGAAGAAGGTTGCAGAAGTGGCAGTTAAAAATTTTTTTTTTATTTGTTTTGTTTTTAAAATGAAAGCACAGCGGAACAGGACGGGAGTTCCCTTGGGTTTGGATCAAGAAATGCACAGTGTTTTGACAGGAGCCTGTGACAGATGGGAAGATTTTTAGCAGGGAGAGGACAGAGCTCCACTTTAGACCAGGGAAGGAAACTTCCAGCAGAGATACAAATAAAACCCCTGGTCAATTAGGGAGATGATTGATGCCTTTGCAGTTGAAAAGTGAGGTGCATCACGGACTCATTTTGGAAAGGGCTGACTCTCATTAAGAAAGCTAGAGGTGAAGGCAGCCCAGGCCTGAATAATCTATGAAATAGACAGAGCAGATACACCAAGACCTGGAGGGTCATTTTGCCCCCTAGTGGACTGAGACAGGAGAACCAAGGATGTGAGTCTCCATCCCCATTTAACAATGGAATGATTTTTTTTTTTTCCATAAGCACCACCTGAACAATTATGTATTTTAGCCTTGTCCTAAGCAATGATGTCCATGAATTGATACACTAATGTCCTCACGTTACCTTTGTCCTCACGTGAAAATAAAGCCAGACTAATAAATTAATATATCATTAGTTACTTTCTAAGAGTGTTTGCTTTCCATTAGGATGCTTAGTTTGCTCTGATGAACACTGTCACAGAAGTGCTTTATCCCTCCTTCTAAGCTGAATTTTGGTCATAATGCCGGGAGTCTTTGCAGACCAGAGTCTAATTAAAGCTGTGCTTGGAAGCAAGTGTTTACGGAAAAGCAACCAAGCTATGGCAAGTCACCCTGATGAGAAGATCATAGATGACAAAGAAGTTCAGATGCCCAGCATAATACAATTATGCCCAAAAGATAAATTATGCCAAAGCCCTACAGATAAAAAAAAATGTGTCATGCACAATTACACCCCATTCTTTTCCGCTCAGTGAACATATCAGAATTCATGTGAGTGTGAATGACATCATTATGGTGATCAAGAATGTTATTTATAAAGCATGTTATTTGCAAAATTGGTAGTTTATTAGCTGTAACAAATCACATGTGATATTCTCAAGTATCATGGCAATGTTTTGGGGAGATCAATGCACTGAGTATTCATAAAATCTAATCATTAAGTCAGCTCTGCAGAGAGCAGGTGCCTCAGGATGGCATATGAATTAAACACAGGGCAATGGTTAGGAAGGATTTTAGAGTTAAATTGTCCCTGCTTTCTACAAAGTATAAAGAAAATTCTAAAAGCCCTGAGGTTATTTATTTATTTATAAAATGAAAGTATATATATATATATATATATATATATATATATATATATATATATATATATAACTATAATTATTTATGTGACTATAAATACTTGTAGATATGTGTATACAGTAACTGGGTCTCAGAAGTGTGTGATGAAGTCTATCACTGTGGTACACTTTCATCGACATGCTCATCTTGGCATCCAGCATCCTCATAAGGTTGCTGTGAGAGCAAAAAAGAAATCCATTGATGGGCTGGGTGTGTGGCTCACAGTATTTTGCTCACCAAGGATGTGTGAGGCACTAGGTCCAATTCTCAGCACCACATAAATAAATAAATGAAGGTATTGTGTCCATCTAAAACTAAAAAAATAAAAATTAAATGAAAAAGCATCTAATTCAGTACTTGACTCAGTAAGGATTGGCACCCAGTCAGTGCGGCTGTGGCTCTCACTGATGGATGCTGTGTGGAAAGTGTGGGTTTTGCTATCATTGTTTCTTTGTCATCTTGGCTTCCTGTGGAGAAGTTTTTGTTAAACTGTGAATATGTGTGATGTCCTCAGATGTTTTCTTTTAGGAAAGAAACAGTCCTCTCCTCAATCATACCACCGGTTACATTAGTTCTTAAAGACTGGCCTCTGGCCCAGAAGCCATTGTGTCCCTAGGAGCTCATTGGAAAAACTCATTCTCAGGGCCTCCCCCAGACCTGGATACTCCTGAACTTGGATCCAGGGCTCAGTGGTTGAATGAGCTCTCCAGGTAACTCTGACACATACTTAAGTTTGATAACTGCCAGTCTAGTGTTAGGATATTGTTACACTTTAATACCTTGTTGAGATATTATTCATGGACCTTCACTTGAGTACAAAATTTAATTTTCATTCAGTAGTTTTTACTGATACACAGAGTTGTGCAAACATCATCACAATAATTTTAGTAGCTATTCTTCACCCCAGAAAGAAGCCCCATACCATCATCAGTGTCTCCGTGTGTCCTTATTTGTTACTATTCTGGACATTTAATATAAATAGAATCATGCAATCTGTGGTCTTTTTGGAATTACTTCCTTTTTATTTTTTTCTTTTCAGTTATACATGACAGTAGACTCTACTGTCATGATATATTGATATATTGTATAAGCATGGCATATATCATATTCTAGTTAGAATTCAGTCTTGTGGATGTACAAGATGTTGAGAATCAATGTGGCGTATTTATATATATACACAGGAAAATGTTGTCCTAGTCATCCACTGTCTTTCCTATTTCTATCCCCGCTCCCTTCCCTTTACTTTCCTTTGATCTAATCCACTGAACTATTCCCACCAACCACCACCCCACCTTGTTGTGGGTTCCATCTATATATCAGAGAGAACATTCAACCGTTGGTTTTGGGGAATTGGCTTATTTTACTAAGCATTATAGTCTCCAGATCCATCCATCTTCCAACAAATGTCATAAAGTCATTCTTCTTTAAAACTGTATAATATTCCATTGTGTATATATACCACAATTCCTTTATCTGTTCATCTGTTGAAGGGCATCTAGGTTGGTTCCATAGCTAAGCTATTATGAATTGAGCTGTTATAAATGCCAATATGGCTGTGTCACTGTAGAATGCTGATTTTAACTCCTTGGGCTGTATACCTCGGAGTGTGTAACTGGGTCAGATGGTGGTCCCATTCCTAGTTTGTTTTTTTTTTAAATAATCTCCATACTGCTTTCCAGAGTGGTTGCGCTAATTTGCAATCCCACCAACAATATATGAGTGTACTTTTTCCCCATATCCACACCAACATTTATTGTTACTTGTATGCTTGATAATTGCCACTCTGACTAGAGTGAGATGAAATCACAGAGTAGTTTTGATTTTTATTTCTCTAATTGCTAGGGATGTTGAACATTTTTTTCATGTATTTATTGACCATTGGTATTTCTTTTTCTCTAAAGTGCCAATTCAGTTCCTTTGCCCATTTATTGATTGAACTATATGTTTTTTTGGTGTTAAGTTTTTTGAGTTTTTTTATGTACATCCTGGATATCAATGCCCTGTCTGAGATACTGGTGGCAAAGATTTTTTTCCTATTCTGTAGGCTCTCTTCATATTCTTGATTGTTTCCTTTGCTGAGAAGAACCTTTCTAGTTAGGTAATGATTCTTGATTTTACTTCTTGAACTTTAGGAGTCTTGTTGAGGAAGTTGGTTCCTAAGCTAACAGACGTGTTAAGAGTGCTGGATCTACATTTTCCTCTAGTGGGTGCAGGGTCTCTGCTTAATACATAAGTCCTTGATCCACTCTGAGATAAGTTGGTGCAGGGTGAGAGATAGGGGTTAAATTTCATTCTACTACATATAGATTTCTAATTTTCCCAGCACCATTTGTTAAAGAGGTTATCTTTTTCTCTAACATGTTCTGGGTACCTTTGTCAAGTATGAGATAGCTATATTTATGTGGGTTTGTCTCTGTTTCTTCTTTTCTGTTCCATTGATCTTCATGGAACAATACCATGAATTACTTCTTAAACATATTTTCAAGGTTCATTCCTGTGTCAGACATTTTCATTATCTTATGAATTTCCATCTTTCTGGGTATTCTTCACAATCATTTCCATTTCTGTTTCTAAGGCAATCATTGACATTAGGTGTATTTATAATCCTTTGCAGCATGTGGGTTAGGTTGTCTATAATTGTGTGTGTCCATGTGTGCTTTAATTTTGTGGTTTCTCCTTTGTAGACCCTACTAAAAAGCTCAGAGCCAATTTTGTGATCCCCCTCCTTCAAATATATTGATTATTTAATGGGTTCTTTAAATATATATATTACACACACACACACATACACATACACGAGACTTATTCCTAGTTCTATTTTATGGCATTACCCTTGCATTCACTATTTCTTTCTCACTATTCATTCCTGAAATCTTGCTGAATTTGATGTATCCACTTAAACTGCCTTATTTTTTTTTTAGAAAAAGGCAGAGTGTAAATCCTTAAATAACAATAAAATTGCACAATGCATTCACCATATCCTTTGCTCAAGACTCTTTCTAAATCTAGTTTTAGCACTCTTCAATCCAAGTTGAATAATGCAAACATATTTTTCAAACTGTGAAAAAATCTTTGCCTTTTACACCTGAATTTATGTGTTTTAAAAAATGATGTGTCTTCTCAACTATTTGAGAAAATAAGGCCATTATATTTTACATGCTTTAGAATTTACAAATCACCTTGACTGCTCCTTTGCTCTTAAAAACGGAAATACAATAGATATCATCTTTTGTTCAGTTTCAATTCTATAATTTAATTTCATGATAAAAATTCACAGAATTTTTAGAACACAGAATTATATTTGATTTTATGATAGATTTTTTATCTTAAAGAAACACAAACAAAAAAGAAAAGTGCATATTAGAGCTGTCAAGATATAATTTTTGCCTGAAAAAGGGGAGGGAGAGGGACTTCCTCTGTGTAAGAATGAACTGGTTTTCTAGCAGCTCTTCCTGAAATAAAATTCATACATCAAAAACTCCTAACGTCTCTAGTCAATATTAAAACAAGTGAAAACATCTTTCCCAGAAAATAACAAAACCCCTACACCTTGCATAGATACCCTGTGCATTTGATTAAATCTTGCATAATCATAAAGTCCAAACCTGCTTGACCATATGAGAAACTTTGGACTGTCCAAATGCCAACATATTTGGCAAGTCGTAATGTAGTTCCCTCTGCAGTTTGACTACATTCACACAATATTACATGCATATTAGGAAATTTAAAGTTGTTAATAAGTTGTGTGGTTCCTCAATAGAGAACTGATCTCATTTTCTTTTATAAACTTAATGATAAATAAAAGCTATGAAATGTAAGGAGGAAGCAAAGATGATCCAGTTTCTCATAGCTGCCTTACAACAACCTTGTAGGGAGAACTGAGCCTTGAAAGCTGAATTCATATAGTATATGGGACTTAATAAGAAATTAATTCTAAATCATAGGTCTTTGGATGAAGTAAATAATTCTATTTTTAGAAAATGATATATTTTGATATTTATATACTCAGTTATAATGCCCCCTCATACAACCTTAAAGTCCTTTAAGCTTTCAGTTGTAGATGTTATGGTTTCAGGCCATAATGAAAAATGGAAACTCTATATTTCACTTCTATTTGTGGCATGTGCACATTGTGGTTTCTTTCAGTCTGCTTTATATAGTTTTGTGGTAATTTTGTGTTTATTTTGCTACCTTTGCCTACATCACTGGAATATCTAAAGAAGACACACTAATCACCTGAATACTTGTGCTGAGATGGAAGGAGAATAAAAAATATTCCATTTTTTAAAGCCTTAAAAATTTTTGGATGATGACATATTAGGCTAGTGAAGTGTCTATACGTGTGTGTGTGTGTGTGTGTGTGTGTGTGTGATTTTAAAATTTTGAGCTCCATTTGAAAGTAGTTTCCTTTTGAATATTACTATTTCCAACTAAATGTTAAAATGCTCCTTTTTGCCATCTGTTGCTGAACTCTGCTAAGTTTCTACTGAAGTTTGGTAAGTAATCAGAGCAAAATTTATCATCGTCAAGAAAAATATAAAATAAAACTATCTTAGAAGAACCTGAGAGTAGGAGGAAAAGCCACTCTCTAATTCATTTGGGGTTTGATAAGGTGAAAGCCTGTGTGAACTTCCTGCCGCTCTCATGGCTGGGACCTGTGGCCATCAGGGATGGTAGGGATCTTCCACAGAGCCAGGTCTTCTGCCTGAGCAGATAATCTGGGGTAAATATCTCTCCAGTAACTAAAAGAAAATATTGCTAAAGGAGGGTAGTCTGCACTCTTCACAAATGCTGATTTCTCCTCTCTGAAAAATGCCAGTGAATTCTGATGTCCTTGCCATATCTCTGCTAAAAAAACAAAAAACAAAAACAAAAACTGTTGAAGCAGTATTTTTACTTATATAAAAAGAAACCTTTAGCAGCAGCAGCAGCAGCAGCAGCAGCCTCCTCATCTTGTGGGCTTTATGTCCTCATTGGTACCAAGATGCCTAAAGTTGACAATATTTCAACACCCGGAAAAAAACTCTGATGAGGAACCTCAGCAAGTATAGTTAATGTTTATGTCCATTTCTGTCAGAATATGCCCCAGACATCTATAAATGTTTCTTCTTGTTGAATCAGTATTGGAAAGTAGATATCTTTCATTCCATAGCTTCACAATATCTTGCCTTAAGGAATGTATTCATCCAATAGAGTAGCTCTTTTTTAATCTAGATAGTGTTCTTAAATATATAGTCACTCTTCTTGGTTTTTCAATTGAAGACTCTGCACCTTGAACCTAACTGAAAGGCTCAATGCGGCTCCTGATGCAGTGGCAGGAGGATGGTCAAAAGCAGTTGTCCTGGACACCATAGTAGGTCCCCTTCCTGTGTCTGACATGATTCCCTATGAGACGATGTGCTTCTCTGAGTGATAGCAAGAAATCATATGGAATTATGGAATTACTAGACCAAGGTTAGAGCTCTGTGTTGGAGGAAATAGTTTAAAGCTGCTTCAGAAAAAATCTTTTTTTTTTTTCTTTAACAAAATGAATTTGGCAACAAGACTTATAATCCAAATAAAGTAACTGAAATTGAAAAGTGAATTGGAATGAACTCTTTTACATTACTCTCAATTTGCTTTGGAGAATGAAGTTATGGATGTTAAACAATACATATGCATACATATAATTCTATGTTATACATATACCTAATAACATGAATAAAGATTAAAATATAAAAAGTGTTTAAACGCCCCTTTTGATCTTATTTGTAGATTGCACTTTCATTCAAATGACCCAATCATTGTGACTTCTCTAAGATGTATTTAATCTTATACTACCATCTTAGGAACTAAATTTAATTTTGATTTTAAAATTCCCAACATTTGCTTATCTCATTAAAGAAAGATAAATTGAGAAAAGAACAGTAACTTTAAATTGATGCATTAACTTCCCCCATGTATGGCAGACTGATTACTGGCTCGTTAGGCATGGGTTGTTGATAAAGTGTCCTTATTCACACTTTAATTGTTATTC